>NW_027636246.1:118202-218879 GCF_903797595.1 Erithacus rubecula
GGAGCACAAGTCCAGTGAGGAGGGGTGGAGGGAGCTGGGAATGTTTATCCTGGAGAAGACGCTCAGGGGAGACCTCATCACTCTCTACAACTCCCTGACCAGAGGATGCAGCCAGGTGGGTATTGGGCTCTTCTCCCAGGGAGCAGTGACAGGACAGGAGGACACAGCCTTAGGCTGTACCAGAGGAGGATTAGGCTGGACATTAAGAAATATTCTTCACAAAGACAGTGATTGGGCATTGGAATGGGCTGCCAGGGAGGTGGGTGAGTCATCATCGCTGGAAGTGTTTCAGGAAAGACTGGATGTGGCACTGTGTGCCATAGTCTGGGTAACAAGGGGGTATTGGGTCACAGGTTTGACTTGATGGTCTCAAAGGTCTTTTCCATCTGGGTGATTCTGTGATGATTGTGACACTGCAGGGCCCTCGGATAGCAAGGGGCCATTGTGACACTGCAGGGCCTCGTGGAACTGAGAGGACCAGAGTGACACCGTGTACAACATGGCACCACAGAGCCAAGGGGCCACTGTGACACTGTGGGGCTACATGGAAGCAAGGAGTCCATTGTGACACTCTGGGTCCTCATGGACCACAGAGGCCACTGTGACACTGCAGGGCCTTGTGGAACCAAGGGGCCATTGTGACACTCCAAAGCCTCGCTGAAGCAGGGAGACCATTGTGACGTGCGAGAACCTCATGGCACTAAGGGTTTATTGTGGCACAGCAGGGTCTCATGGAACCAATTGTCCATTGTGAAAAGGTGGATCCTGAGAGACCATGGTGACACTAGGGAAACTCATGGAACCAAGGGTCCATTGTGACCAAGCAAGGCCTTGTGGAACCAAGGGTCCATTGTTTAACCGTGTGGCCTCATGGAGCCCTGAGCCATTGTTACACTGTGGCCACAAGGGGCCAAGGGGGCATTGTGACACTGCCAATTCAAGGAGACCATTGTAATTGAGGAGCCCCATAGAGGCAAGAGTCCATTGTTACACAGTGAGGCCCTGTGGAACCAAGGGGACAACAGTGACATTGCAGGGCCTCATGAAACCATGGAGACTATACTGACACTTTGGGACCCACTGGAACAAGGAGCATTATATCATGGCAGGGCCTCATGGAATCAAGAGCACTACAGTGAACACTGTGGAGCTCCATGGGATGAAGGGTCCATTCTGACACCATGGAACCAAGGATACCATTGTGCCACTAAGGGGCCCCATGGAATCAAAGGTGCATTCTTACATGAAATCATGGAGGTCATTTTTATACTTTGAGGCCTTGTGAAATCAAAGGGCCATCGTGGACTTCAGAGCCTGGACTTCAGAGCCTTGTGGAGCCAAGGGGACCACAGTGTCACCGAGAGGCTCAGTGAAATCAAAGGGCTGTTGTGACACTGTGGGACTCAATGGATCCAATGATCTGTTGCAACACTGCAAGGATTCCTTATGGAATCATGGAGACTATTGTGACACTACAAGCCTCATTGATCCAAGGGGCCATTGTGACACTGCAAGGCCCCATGGGAGCAAGGGGACAGTGTGACACTATGGAGCCCCATGGAAACAAGAGGCCAATGTGACACATCTGGGCCTCAAGGATCCAGTATGACACTGCCATTGTGATACTACAGGGACACATGGAAACAAAGGAACAGGTAACAGGTCTGGATGGCTTGTCTGACTGATCCAACTGCCCTTAGCATATCAATGGTCTCATCTCATGTGCCCCTGAAACACTGGGGACCCCGTGGCACCAAAGATATCACTGTGGCCCTGCTGGGCAGCAGGGTCCCAAGGGGCTGGTGTGCAGCAGCAAGGCTGTGTGGAACCAAGAGGCCATTGCTGCATTACAGGGCCTCGTGCAGCCAAAGGGCCGTTGTGATCCTACAGGGCACCATGGATCCATGGAGACCATTGTGGCATTTCAAGGCCCCATGGAATCATGGAGACCACTGTGACACTGTGGGGTCCCACGAACCAAAGGGCCATTGTGACCCTGCAGGGCCTCATGGAACCAGGGAGGCATGGAACTAATCTGGTGGGTTTGGCCTCCCAGGGACTACCTGACAAACCCAGCTGACTTTGGCATGTGGAAGGTTGCCTCTCATTTACCCCCGTAGAACTGGGGCTCTATGCTTTCCTTCCAATGGAAAAGAACCTTCCCTCTTTCCAGGAACCCTTGGCTGAAATTGGTACTGACCCTAAAATATTTCTTATATTCAAGGGTTTCTCCCAGACACAAGCTGCCAGAACAGCCTCTGGTGGTCACAACTCATTGGCCCCTGAGACACTCAGATATGTTCCCTCCTACCTGTTAAAAGGAACCAGCCTTCTGGTTCAGGGGCCATGGCCAAAACTGTGATTTGACCTCCCAAATTCTATCTAGGCAAGGATTCCTCTCAAGCAAAAGAAGCCAGAACAGAGAGGTCTGACTGCTTTAGTTCTTCTGCTGATTTCCGTAGACTATGAACAAAATGTTTTTGCCAACACATTAGAGAGGGCCCAGAGATGTCCAAAGATGAGGTTTGCAGTCTGCAAGCACATGGCCACTGTATATAGGGACAAAAAAGCTCTATGCTTACTGGAGTGGAGACTGAGGACAGCAGAGGAGTGCTGTGGGAGTGCGTGGAGGGCAGTTTCAGAGATGGTGGATCTTTTTAGCACAGTAGAGAGCAGCTGGAGTAAGAAAGAATTAACGCCAGTGGCAGCTGGGAAGGTCTGCACTGGAAAAAAGGAGAAAGGAATTTCTCTTCCAGGACAGGTCTGTGTGCAACACATCCCTTAGAAAGAGTCTGGAGTAGCCCAAGACTTTGTGTGCCCAGGAAGAGGCAGGCAAGACGCAGAGTTGTCAGCAAAGGAAGGGCCAGTGAGGTGGGGCAGCCAGGGGATGACAGCCTGCAGGGACAGAGGCGCAGGGCATGGACACCATAGGACAGCCTGGGCTGCAGAGGGCACAGGGATGGGCAGCAGCTGAAAGGCCCTGCCAGAGCCAACTGCTGCAGCACTTGGGCCATGGCTGCTGGCCCTGGGCCTGAGGCCAGCAGGGGACAAGTGAGCCTTGCTGTGCTGGGGCCTCATTGCCTCCTTGTCCCTGCTCAGCAGCCTGGCAGGGGCCGCCCCATGGTCCTGCCCTTGGCATTGCACATCCCAGAGCCCAGTGGCCCGGTAAGAGCCCTGAGCAATGAGGGAGGGACAGGATCTGCCTCGCCAGGGGCTGGGGCTCAGGTCTTGGCCCTTTGCATTCCTGAAACACACCCAGGTTTGCTCAGCATCAGAGACACTTTTCACTTGTTTGTCCCTCCCTGTCATCAGTGCCACCTGATGCTCTAACTGGAAGCTGGGGAAATTTTCAGTCATATCCCTCAGTGGAATCCATTAAAACTTAGAGGAACTTTGGACTTTCAATTAAATTTTGAGTTCTTGAGAAGTTTTTTGAGCATACTCTCTCAGGGACTGAGTCTGATGTAAACAGCACCAAATCCCTGAGAGATCATTAAAGTCCTTGTGCTCTGCCAGTGCTGCTGAGCTGGGCCAGGCTCCTGGCACAAAGGCAGCTCCCAAGGTAAACCAAGAAAAGCTTCAAAAAGACAGTTCTGCTGAGGAGCTGCTCCTCTCCCAGCCCAGCTGGGCTGAGGGCACTGCCTGCAGGCACTGAGGGGACAGGAGCCAGGCACAGACAGGCTAAAGGCAATCAGGACTGGGAAGACATTGAGCTGAGACTTCACTTGGGGAAACATCTTCACACCCCTGGATATGGTGAGTCTGTGGGTGCAGGGCAATGTCCCCTGTGCTCCTGGAGGGATGTCCTGGAGCCAGCACAGCCCACAGCCTGGGGGATGTGTCAGGAGGACTCTCCCAGTTTCTCTGAGGCACAGGAGGATGATGAGGATGTGCTGCAGAGCAGGGCTGCCCTGGGCACTGTCAGAGGGACAGGGCAGGATGGCTCCTGCTGCCAGGGACGGCTGCAGGGGCTGAAGCTGGGGCTGCAGCCAGGGCTGCTCAGGGCTGTCCTGCAGAGCAGCTCCTGCAGTCCTCAGGGCTCTTGGCCAGCCCAGGGGATGGACCACCTGCCAGGGACAGCTCTCAGCCTGCCTGGGAGCTCCCCATGGACTGTGGGGAGAAGTTAGAGGTGGAAGGAGCCACCCCTATCAGGGCAGATTCCTTCTGCTGTGGAGATGGTGCTGCATGGCCAGGGCTCCTCTCAGCTTTCTCCTCAAGGGAAGGGAAAGGGGCTGTCAGGTGTGTCTGTGTCACTGAGACTCCTGCACTGTCCCACTGGGGATCAGCAGATCTACTTCACATCTCCCTCACAAAGTGCCTCCTCACCCTCCTCTGCCTACAGACAGCAGCAGCAGCGCCTTGACTTAAAACATCTCTCTCTGAGCTGCCGTTAAGGCCCTGCTGGAAGGGTGATGCTCCTGGGCAGTGCCCTGTGCTGGGAGGGGTCTGCAAGGCAGAGCTGAGCCCCCAAGGCTGCTCTGGGCTCTTGAATCACTGGCAAGGACAAGATTTGGATAGAGAGAAGCAGCTCCTAGTAGGTACAACTCCAGGAATCAGAGAGCCAGACCAAACCTCATATCCTCCTCTCTGTCCATCTGCACAGAGAAAATAAAAATAATTAAGGGAAATTAATTCAAAATTAGGGCATTCAAAAAGGCTACCTTTTTTTTCCAGGTATGTTTTATGTGCAACCACCCTGAATTAGTGGGAGGTGTAATGAACAAATGGCACGTTTGGGGGACCAGTATGTGTGACTACACTGGGGTAGAGGGAGCCCTGTTTTCCCTTTGGTCTCCCCAGTATTCAGGCTAAGAGCAATGTTGAAGACTCAGCAGCAACAGATAGCCAAACTCAAACAACTTCAGCAAAATTCCCTCACAGGAAGAACAATATTTTGAGGGAATTCCTAAGAAAATAGCGTAGAATTGAATCAAAGAAGTTCGTCCCAACTTGTCAATGCTTACTTTGAACAGCTATGTCCAGAGGGAAGAAATGTCCAACAGCAGCTCCATCAGCCACTTCCTCCTGCTGCCATTGGCAGACACGCGGCAGCTGCAGCTCCTGCACTTCTGCCTCTTCCTGGGCATCTCCCTGACTGCTCTCCTGGGCAACGGCCTCATCATCAGCACCGTAGCCTGCGGCCACCACCTGCACACCCCCATGTTCTTCTTCCTGCTCAACCTGGCCCTCACTGACCTGGGCTGCATCTGCACCACTGTGCCCAAAGCCATGCACAATTCCCTCTGGGACACCAGGAACATCTCCTACTCAGGATGTGCTGCGCAGCTCTTTTTCTTTATAGTCTTCATTTCAGCAGAGTATTTCCTCCTGACCATCATGTGCTACGACCGCTACGTGTCCATCTGCAAACCCCTGCACTATGGGACCCTCCTGGGCAGCAGAGCTTGTGCCCACATGGCATCAGCTGCCTGGGTCAGTGCCGTTCTCCATGCTCTCATGCACACGGTCAATACATTTTCCCTTCCCCTGTGCCATGGCAATGCCCTGGGCCAGTTCTTCTGTGAAATTCCCCCGATCCTCAAGCTCTCCTGCTCAAAATCCTACCTTAGAGAACTTGGGATCATGGCAGTTAGTGTGTGTTTAGGAGTCATATGTTTTGTGTTCATGGTTTTCTCCTATGTGCAGATCTTCAGGGTTGTGCTGAGGATCCCCTCTGAGCAGGGACGGCACAAAGCCTTTTCCACCTGCCTCCCTCACCTGGCTGTGCTCTTCCTTTTCCTCAGCACTGGGACATTTGCCAACCTGAAGCCCCCCTCCATCTCCTCCCCATCACTGGATCTGTCAGTGTCAGTTCTGTACTCAGTGGTGCCTCCAGCCCTAAACCCCCTCATCTACAGCCTGAGGAACCAGGAGCTCAAAGTTGCTGCGTGGAGACTGGTGACTAGACAATTTCAGGAACATTAAATTTCTGGCCAATTCCTGCAAATCACTTGGAATAAACATAATTTCTGATAGTTCTTGTTGGTTTCGTATTGGAGGTTCTTCTACCTTGTTTTACCTTCTGTTAATACTGTCCACAAAGAAATGTCATTTTTTGTGCCATTTTGCATTTGGTTTCACTCTACGTTCCCTGTGACCACAGACTGTGTAAATGAATGCTTGCTTTCTCAGGGGCCTTAAATGAACAAAATGATCTCCTAGAAAAGTTTTCACTGGAGATTCCCTGTTTCTTCCCTTCTCTGGAGCTGCAGCAGCAATGTCTGTGTGCAGAGCTGGGGCAGATCAGTGCTGGCACAGCAGCTGTGCCCAGCAGCAGCAGCACTTGGTGTTTCCAGTGCTGCTCCCATGCCACTGCCCTCCTGCCCTCCTGCCCCTCGTGTTGCTGCAGGGCCTGAGTGCTCTCGGGGCTGGCACAGCCCTGGGGGTGGCAGTGCCGGGGCTGCAGCAGGGACAGGCCATGGGCACTGCTGGGGCAGTGCTGACGCCTCAGGTCAGGGCCTGTGGGTTCCAGGCTCCTTGGCCAGGCTCTCTCCAGAGCACTTGGCCAGGCCAATGCTGAGCAGAGAAAGCCCACGTGAGCAGTCCCAGGTTGGCCGTGGGCAGGCTGGGGGCAAACAGCATGGCTGATGCTCTGCAAGGTCCCTGCAAGGGGGAGACCCTGGCAAGGAGCAGCAGAGCAGGGGCTGATCCATCCCCACTGTGCTGGACAGCCCAGGGCAGTGTCCCAGAGCGTCCTCATGCACCTGTCAACAACATCCCCCCTCTGCAGCCCTGGCCTCTCCCCCAGCTCACACAGGTGCCGCATCCTTGCAGGCACAGACACAGCAGCCCTAGCTCAGGAGCCCCTGTTTGCACTGCACAGAGCAGGTGTCAGCACCCCCATGGTGCTGCTGTGGGGAGATGGAGCTGAGTGAGCACAAATGCCATCAGCCCCTGAGGGCCAGCAAGGGCTGGGGGACACCAGGGAAACCACTCAGGTTTGTAGTGACCTCTGAAGTCAGCCAGAAAATTTGTTCCCATGAGCTGTGTTTCCTGTCCCAAGCAGACACTCTTGCTCAGAGCCAGTGATGCCTGGCAGCCACCCCCAAATTGCCCTGAGCATTTCCTTTGCTTCACTTTTGCTTTCTATCCTCTTCTCTGCTCCAGATTTTTTCCTACTGCCAATCCCTGTACCTTTCCATACAAAGAGCCCATCCCTATTTTACCTTTTCCTCTCTTGCCACACTCTCCATTTCACTTCCTGAGTTGGCACCATGGAACATCCCTTGGGGGTGCAGGGTCATCCTACAAGTGCTTCAGGAATTGTCTGCAGGGTCCTGCAGAGCCTCCTGCTGCTCCCTTGCCACAGGCACCATAGGCCAGGGGGGCACGTCTGGACTAATGTGTCTGGTTGTGGGCTCCTTGTTCTCGGCAGTGAGGGGGGCTGGAGAGGCTCTGCAGGACTGACAGGATGGGCTTTGGGACTGTGTGCAGAAGCTGAGGGACCTGTGCTCCTGGACCTTCTGAAGAAAAGGCCCAGGGCTCATCCTGCAACTGCTCTGTGGATGATTTCAGAGAATAACAGAATCAGCCAGGCTGTAAAAGACCTTGGAAATCATCAAGTCCAACCTGTGCCCTGACACCCCTTTGTCTCCCTGAGCCTCCTTTTCTCCAGGATAAACATCCTCAGTTCCCTCAGCTGCTCCTTATAGGACTTGTGTTCCAGACCCCTCACCAGCCTTTTTACCCTTCTCTGGAAACAGTCCAGCCCCTCCATGTCTTTTCTCATTTGGGGGTCCAAAACTGAACACAGCACTGTCCTGGTTTGAAAGGAAAGGTGTCTGCCAGTAAGGGCAGAAGTTTCCCTTTGGAATAGAGACTTTGGTTCCACTCCCCTCCCCCAAGTATTATAATTGTTTGAATCAAGGATTCTGAGGCAGAGATAAGGGGGTGGGAATAACAGCTCTTTTACTAATATATCTAACTATACAAACAGAAAACAATAACAGTTAATATTGCTAACAGAACAGAATAGATAACTCGGTGTCAGTCCCTTTAGATGCAAGCACGCTGTCTCTGTGCTTAGTCCCAGTCCGGATCTGCCAAAAAGCAAGCGGGAAACGGAGGCAGGAAGGAGGGGGGAGGGGCAGCAGCGGCCACGCCGGTCTCGGTGGGAATGGGTGGGAGCGGCGGCTCCTCGCTCACCGTGTGTGTCCGGGGGATCAGCTGTGTCCGCAGAGGCAGGAGGCTGGAACGGGGCAGATGCAGGGCAGGTGATCGCAGAGGGTCTGGCTCTCCTGTGTTCGGCCGCGTGGCTGAACGATCCCGCGCGTCCTCCTCCCAGCTCGCCGGAAACGCGAGTGCCCTCCCGGAAGCCTCAGAGGCCCCTCCGGGGCCATCCCCACCCACCCCTTTGTCTGGACCCATCAGGGACCCTGGGTGTAGCCCGGCCAGCTCCATTGGCATGATAATGGGAAAAATTCTTTCAATTGACACAGTAATAGAAAAACACTCAACCCCCAACATTATCCACCCCGAATTTTTCCATGCCATCATGCTACATCATATTGAAACCTTTAAATTATATACATACATGTAGTTACAGGCACAGTATCATATATAGTTCACCCTAGAACAAGGTCCCCTTGGGGTATGCATCGGGTCTCTCCATCCTTTTGCATCATCCACCAAGTGCAACCTGGTCCTTGAGCGAAAACCACCCCATGAACAGGATTGTCTTTGCTGGAAACAGAGTTCACCCAGACCGTTTTCCCTAACATGCCCCTCAGGTGTACCACTGGAAACTTATCTCCATCTGCTGCTTCCAAGGGCTCTGACTGGGCAGGGCCTGCTCGGTTAGTGGAACCTCGGGTATTCACTAACCATGTGGCCTTTGGTAGATTGATCTCCCAGTTCTTGAAAGTCCCCCCACCAAGTGCCTTTAAGGTGGTCTTAAGCAGACCATTGCACCGTTCGACTTTCCCAGCCACTGGTGCATGGTAGGGAATATGGTACACCCACTCGATGCCATGTTCTTTAGCCCAGGCTATTTTTGAAATGAGTCCCATTGCCTGACTCAATTCTTTCAGGGGTACCACGTCTCCAGAGGACTTGTTTTTCCAGTCCCAGGATGGTGTTCCGAGCAGTGGCGTGGGGCACAGCGTAGGTCTCCAACCATCCGGTGGTGGCTTCCACCATGGTCAGCACGTAGCGCTTGCCCTGGTGGGTTTGAGGCAGTGTGATATAGTCAATCTGCCAGGCCTCTCCATACTTATATTTGGACAATCGCCCCCCATACCACAGGGGCTTCACCCGCTTGGCCTGTTTGATGGCAGTGCACGTGTCACAGTCATGAATAACCTGAGAGATGCTGTCCATGGTTAAATCCACCCCTCGGTCTCGTGCCCACTTATAGGTGGCGTCTCTGCCCTGATGGCCTGAGGCATCGTGGGCCCATCGAGCCAGGAACAGTTCTCCCTTGTGTTCCCAATCTAAGTCTATCTTTGAGACCTCTATCTGTGCAGCCTGATTTACCTGCTTGTTGTGCCTGTGTTCTTCATTAGCCCGACTCTTGGGAACATGGGCATCCACATGACGGACTTTCACGGGGAGCTTCTCTACCTGAGTGGCAATGTCTTTCCACTCATCAGCAGCCCAGATTGGTTTTCCTCTACGTTGCCAGTCAGCCTTTTTCCACCTTTCCAGCCAACCCCACAGAGCATTGGCTACCATCCATGAATCAGTGTAAAGGTAGAGCTTTGGCCATTTCTCTCTCTCAACAATGTCCAAGGCCAGCTGAACAGCTTTGAGTTCAGCAAGTTGACTCGATCCACCTTCTCCTTCGGTAGCTTGTGCAACCTGTCGTGTGGGGCTCCATACGGCAGCTTTCCACTTCCGGTTCATCCCCACAATGCGGCAGGAACTGTCGGTGAAAAGGGCGTAGCGTGTTTCATCTGCTGGCAGCTGGTTGTACGGTGGAGCTTCTTCAGCCCGGGTCACTTGCGTCTGCTCCTCTTCATCAGAGAGACCAAAATCTTCACCTTCTGGCCAGTTCGTAATTATCTCCAAAATCCTAGGGCGATTCGGGTTGCCAATATGGGCGCGCTGCGTGATGAGGGCAATCCACTTGCTCTATGTGGCGTCGGTGGCGTGGTGAGTAGAGGGAACCTTTCCTTTGAACATCCACCCCAGCAATGGCAGTCGGGGTGCCAGGAGAAGTTGTGCTTCTGTGCCAATCACCTCTGAGGCAGCTTGAACTCCCTCATAGGCAGCCAAGATTTCCTTCTCTTTGGGAGTGTAGTTGGCTTCAGATCCTTTGTAGCTTCTGCTCCAGAATCCCAGGGGTCGGCCTCGGGTCTCACCAGGCACCTTCTGCCAAAGGCTCCAGGACAGACCATGGTTCCCAGCTGCAGAGTAGAGCACATTCTTTACCTCTGGTCCCGTCCTGACTGGGCCAAGGGCCACTGCATGAGCGATATTCTGTTTGACCTGGGCGAAGGATTGCTGCTGTTCAGGGCCCCAGTGGAAATAGTTCTTCTTGAGGGTGACCAGGTAGAGAGGGCTCACAATCTGGCTGTACTCAGGGACGTGCATTCTCCAAAAGCCGATAGCACCTAGAAAAGCTTGTGTCTCCTTCTTGCTTGTTGGTGGAGACATTGCAGTGATCTTATTGGTGACCTCAGTGGGGATCTGGTGCTGTTCATCCTGCCACTTCACTCCCAGGAACTGGATCTCTCGGGCAGGTCCTTTGACTTTGCTCTTTTTAATGGCGAAACCGGCTCCCAGCAAAATCTGGATGATCTTCTCTCCTTTCTTAAATACCTCCATTGCTGTGGTCCCCTACACAATGATGTCATCAATGTACTGCAAATGTTCTGGAGCCACATCCTTTTCCAGTGCAGCCTGGATCAGTCCGTGGCAGATGGTGGGGCTGTGCTTCCACCCCTGGGGCAGTCGGTTCCAGGTGTACTGCACGCCCCTCCAGATGAAAGCAAATTGAGGCCTGCATTCTGCTGCCAAAGGAATGGAGAAGAATGCATTTGCAATGTCAATGGTGGCATACCACCTTGCTGCCTTGGACTCCAGCTCGTACTGGAGTTTCAGCATGTCCGGCACGGCAGTGCTCAGCAGTGGAGTCACTTCATTCAAGGTATGATAGCCCACAGTCAGTCTCCATTCCCCACCAGATTTGTGCACAGGCCAGATAGGACTGTTGAAGGGTGAGTGGCTCTTGCTGACCACCCCTTGACTCTCGAGATCACGGATCATCTTGTGGATGGGGATCACAGCATCTTGATCTGTCCGGTACTGCCGACACTGCAGTGTCATGGTAGCAATTGGTAACTGCTAATCTGTCACTTTCAGGAATCCTACTGCAGAGGGGTTTTCTGACAGTCCAGGCAAGGTGTTCAACTGCTTAATGCTCTCTGTCACTACAGCAGCTATTCCAAAAGCCCACCTGAACCCCTTTGGGTCTTTGTAGTAACTGTTCCTGAGGAAGTCTATGCCTAGAATGCACGGTGCCCCTGGGCCAGTTACAATTGGATGTTTCTGCCACCCCTTCCCTGTCAGGCTAATCTCAGCTTCCAGCAAAGTGAATTCCTGTGATCCCCCTGTCACCCCAACAATGGAAAGAGGTACCTTCCCCACATGTTCTGATGGTATCAGGGTGCATTGTGAACCAGTATCAACTAACACTTTATGTTTCTGTGGCTTTGATGTGCCAGGCCATCGCACCCACACTATCCAATTGATCCTGTCATCCCATGCCTCTCCCTGGTTAGAGGCAGGGCCCCTCTAGCCCTGGTTATTATTTCTTTCCTGGGCATGCATAGTGGAGGTTCCTTCCTGGGGATCTGACAGAACATTCTCCTCGCTGTAATACCCTGCACCATGGCTGTGGGTGGTTGAGGCTACCTTCATTTTAGTGCGGTTCCCTCAGTTATCATTTCCCTCCCTGAGCTGATGCACCCGTGCTTCCTGGACAGAAGTGGGGTTTCCATCCCATTTTCAATGTCTTCTTCATGGTCTTGCAGGAAGAACCACAGGTCAACTCATGGGGTGTACCCTTTCTCCCTAGCTGGGGGCGTGGAGCTCTGACTTGGGGGCCTGTGACTCGTACTGGTGCACACTGATCCTCCTCACCTCCTCCCTCACCTCCCTCATCTCCTCCCTTACCTCCTTCATCTTTTCTTGGAAGTACCTGGCCACGGCAGAGACATTGGCCTGCATTGGGCCATTCATCATGCTCTCAAAATTTCTGAGTTTGTTGGCAACAGAACACACTGTCTCTGGACTGTTATCGGCATTAATCATTGCTATGTAGGTGGTATATTGAGATGGACCCAAGGTTGCCAAATTCCACAGCATCTGCCCTGTGCACCTGACCTTGTCAGGGTCATTGTCATGTTGTCCATCCCTCCCAAAGAGTACCTCTAATACTGCCACTTCTCTCAGCTGCTGGATCCCTTCCTCAAGGGTCTTCCAGTGCATCCTACGGTGGTGCTCCTGCATTCTCTCTCTGGACAAACCTCTCTCTCACACTCATTAAAAGCTGTTCCCAGAGAGAAAGGAGGCCTTGCTCCCTTACAAATATCTGGTCCACACCTGAATCCTGGGCCAAGGATCCCAAATTCCTGGTCTCAGTTCCATCCAGTTGTACACCTGTTCCCGTAAGGTCCCAGACCCAGAGTAACCAAGTTGTAAAAGGCTCACGGCCCCGCAGTGCAATGTCTTTACGCAGATTACGGACACTATTGTATGAGAGGGACTTGGTGATGATCTCAACCTCTGGCTCCCTTGCTGGTTGTGAGGACCCTCCTTGCTGATCCCCATTATCTAGGTGCCTTGTTTTAATCTTAGATTATCTAATTTCCACAGGAGCAACTGCTGCTGGCTGTGGCTGCCCCTGTGGCTCAGCTGGAACCTGGACAGATACAACATCTATGGGTTCCACTGCAGCACCATCTGGCTCTCTCTCTTTAGGGCAGGGGAAGGATTTCTCACCAGCTGGAGAAAAGTGCTCCTTCAACATCTGGCTTTGCTTCTTCAACATCTGGCCTATATCCTTCACTAGAGCCCCCACCCACTCTGGGTGGCTCATTTCTGCAGTGGGCTGTAGGGCAGGGTTAGGTTCTGGGGCAACATCCCTGGCCACGCCGGTCTTGGGTGGGAACGGGCTGGAGTGGGCGGCTCCTCGCTCACTGTATGTGTCCGGGGGATCAGCTGTGTCCACAGAGGCAGGAGGCTGGAAAGGGGCAGATGCAGGGCAGGTGATCACAGACTGTCTGGCTCTCCTGTGTTCCACACCATGGGGCTGCAGACGGGGTGTTCTCCTCCGAGGTCCCCGGAAATGCGAGTCCCCTCTGGAAGCCTGAAAGTCCCCTCTGGGAGCCGTTCCCACCTACCCCTTTTGTCTAGAGTCATCAGAGATCCTGGGTGTAACCCTGCCAGCTCCATTGGCAAAATAATGGGAAAAAATCTTTAAATTGACACAGTAATAGAAAAACACTCAACCCCCAACATTATCTACCCTGATTTTTTTTCCATGCCAACATACTACAGTAAATTAAAACTTTTTAATCATATACATACATGCAGTTACAGACAAAATATTATAGATGGTTCACCCTAGAACCAGGTCCCCTTGGGGGATGCATTGTGTCTCTCCATCCTTTTGCATCACCCACAAAGTGCAACATGGTCCTTGAGCAAAAACCACCCCAACAAAGGATCCTGCCTTTGCAACCAGGTTGTACACCCCTAGAAAGGGTGAACAAGCTGGCTGAATTACTGAGACATTTTTTTGCATTGGCAATTTGACTTGTTTGAAAGACCATGCCAAATTAAATAATATTTGCTGTTGGCCAGTTTTTTTAATTACATAGGGTCCAATTTCATAAATTTTTTGGGCTTAGTATAACTGGTGGTTCCGTAGTAGGTGTTACAACATTAACATTAAATTCTTTTCAGTATTTTGCATTGGTCTTACCACACATAATTTTATAGGAAAATTTTACAGCAGTTCAATTTTGATTTTGAATCTTCACAAAATAAAACACGGCTGTAAGGTCCTGTGCCATAACTGTATACAGGTTCGATGAGGGATTCAGCAATTAATCTTCATGTTCCATGGCTTTATTCTGTGAAAAATAAGCACAACAGAATCTGCCACGAAGAGGCAGGAGGTTAAAATGACGGAACTATCCAGTGTGTAACAGAGACTGGAATTCTGTTAACTTCCCAATCATTTTGCTGCCAAGAAGGAAGCCACTCTGTACCTCCTTTAAACACAGCATAAGTGTCAGTGTAGTTGCAAACAAAGGAGGCACTCCTCACTTCAAGCTGAAAAACACTCCAAACAACCATGAGCCCCCAAACCCAAGAATCACCCTCTCCCCCAGCAATAATTTGTTCAGGAGAAGCATCAGAGAACGAAGAATTAGTGAACAAAGATTGTTTGTGGGAGAAAGCAGAGGCTACTTTAATTATCAAGGCAGGTTTGTTGCAGCTGCTGACCAAGGTCTCCGTTTCTGTTATTGTCAGACTTTTTACAGTTCCTTCTGTGCTGAGGATTTCTGGGCCATCCCGTCAGGGGGGCAGTCCCAGTAGTGACTGTCTTCAAAAACTTCACTTGCTGAGAAGGTTTTTGAATTTTCTTTGAGGCAATTTGCAAGTTAAGGCTTTCCAAATGGGGGATTCATTTTTGTTGGGTGTCCCCCACTACTTCTATTTCATCTCCTCCCACAAGGCCATCATCAGTATATTGCTAAACAGCCCCATTGTCAGGTTTGGGTTTTTGGATTGGCCATACAGGGGAGTTTTGCAAGTCCTATATAACTGGTTTGAACCCTTCTTTGTCACCAGAGGAAAGAGGGTATTGTTTTACATTTACAGGTAATTGCATAGGTGATTTATAGCCAGCAGTGAATTTTATTTCATGTATAATTTGCAAGCAGGCAGCTTTTTGAATGCTTTCTATGAGTTGGTCAGGGGTACCAACTAAAGCTACAAGGTTTACATTTTCAAGGGTTTAAGTCCCCCTGCCCAATAAACAGCGTGCTGAGTTGGGGACCATAATTTACGTTTGACTTCTGTTGCTAAGGAAGCTCCATGGCCCCAGTGCCCACTAGCTGCTTGTTCTGACAATTCAGTAGCAGTGTACAGGAATTTTGTAGCTATTTGTGGGTCAAAATTCTCATCATTGATACAATTGTAGTCTCTTTTAACCACAGGTTTCAAGCTACAGCAGCAATGTTCCCCACTATTTTTCATCAGAATTAGTTCTTTTTTGAGGATATAATAGATTAATTTCCTTCTCCTCTGTTTCTTTTGGTGACAGAAACAGTGTGTTTTAAAGTGTTGGTGTGTTTTTGTCTTAGGGTAGCTCCTAAAGAATGATTCTCATATCTCAAAGCATGATTCTCATTCCTTTCTTCATCTAATTGTTTTTGCAAAATTTCCACTAAATTTTGTAGGGAGTCAATAATTGCTCTTTCTTCACTTCTTCATGTAAAGCGAGTTTCTATATCTGCCATAAGACAGACCCCCAAAACTGAGCAGAGAATGGTCTTATTTCTGCCCAGTTGGAATTTTGTTTCATGTTGCAAAGAATGTATCCTTTAAATCACATTTTCTAAATTAAACCAGTTACTGTGCGCCCAATCTTTTCCCCCTTGGGAGGGTCTGGCATTTCACTTAGCTAGTGAAGAAAAAAATTCAGCTTTATCTTTAGTATTATGCTTTTATGTCATTTTTGCGAACGGGGAAAGCACCACTTCCGGAAGGTCAAGACTTACGCACGGCTTTTCACTGAGCACAGCTCCCTCTCTTCCCTGGGAGGGGGGTGAAGAGACCACACTGCTTGGGAAGTACTGCCTTAGTTACAAAACAGCTTGTCTCTTCACGATCCCAGACAGTCAGAAAACAACAATAAAAACAACAACTAGAGTTACATACGCAGTCCTCAGCCTGTGCAGTATTCTCCCTAACTCAGGGAGGTCAGATCACATACATACAGTAATAAAGAACAAGAACAACGCAGTTCTGCCTTTTGCAGCAAGAGATCTTTTGTGAATTTCTGGAGGCAGAATTCTCAAACGAGTGTAGGGATGCTTTTCACCTAGGCATGAGCAGTTTGCAGGAAATCTGAAATGCCCCCCCTTGCTTTCTAGTGTGGCTCACCCTGTCGAGGTGGCCAGCTAGGTGCAGCTGGAGCAAGAAGTCCTTCCCATTACAGACTACACAAAACCAGCAGCCCTTCTGTCTGTCAGAAACCCTTCTGTCTGTCAGAAACCCTTCTGTGTGTCAGAAACCCTCTGTCTGTCCGTGACGCCAATTTATGTCACGATCCGCTCAACCCGAGCAGGAGTCGTGATAGTTCGTTTGAACCCAGGGTGCAAAAGACAAAAGGCAAGAGACTCAGGTTTATTTAGCAGACAGCAATAATACATTTTATTGAGTGCCAACAATTCAATTTTGTGATAGAGAGAGAGAGAGAGAGAGGGAGAGGGTGAGAGAGAGAAAGGATGGGATACAGTTACCAACAGACAGGACGCATCCTCATGGCCGTCCGATGAGACGAGACAAGACGCGTCTTCAATCCATTGGGGAGAAAGAGATCTCAAAGTCAGTTTGGGGAAAGTCACTTTTTATAGTCCTTTTCCAAAGCGAGTGTCCTCTGGCCAAAAGGTGGGGAGATTTATGGACTATTTTATGTGGAGATTGTAGCTCCATGACGCAGGTGCGGGACAGGGTGCGATAACCAGCACCCTGCAGCACCATGACAAGCACCAGGCACAGCTACAAACAGCCCTTGGCCATCAAGCTCAGCCAGCTCCTTCTCCTCTCCAGGTGCAGCTTTTCATACTCTGCCTCCAAGGCAGCACAGCGCTCCTAAGGAGAACAGATCTACAGGAAGGGTCAGAGTCCAAGGATGGGACAGATCCCAAGTCTGGGATAGAGTCCCAGGGTGTGGGACAGAGCCCCAGGACAGCTCCTGCAGGCCCTCCTGAGTGCTCCCTCCTCCTGCTCCACACTCAGTGCAGGGAGGCTTTGAGCCATCTCCAGAGGATGCCACCAAGTCCCCATAGGACCAGAGCTCTGATCCTGCTGCCTGCTGTTCCCATTCCCTGAGTATGATTGATCCAGCACTGCCAATCTATTTCCAGCAAGGTGAAAACCTCCCTGAAGCCCCCCATTCCCTGCTTCTACCTTCCTTTCCTCCCTCTTCATCTGCTCCAGGTGCTCCAGCTGCCTCTGGCCGTCCTGGTACAGATCCTCAGCCCTCAGCACTTGCTCCTCTGCATTCTGCTCCATCTGCTTCACAATGTGCTGCCTGGCTCTGAGACTACGAGAGCAGAAGGGTTCCCTCTGGACCCAACCTGCTGCCCATCATGGGAATGCTGCACAGACAGGGCTGGTGTGGTTGGAATGGGCTGGATGCCTCATTGGCGAAGAGGGAGCCTTCTGCCCACCTGATCAGCTCCTGCTTCCTGCAGCACTCCAGCTCCTCCTGCACCTCCATGCCCTTCTCCCACTCCATTTTCAACATCTTGCCCAGGCACTTCTCCTCCTCTGCCAGTTCCTTGTGGATCATCTGCTTCTCCAGCACTTGCTTGTTCCGGATCATGTTGTACTTGGAACTGAGGAACAGTGTGAGGACAAGAGGTGAATGTGGCTCAGAGCTGCACTGGGACACAGGAGACGGGAGGGCAGGGGAAGAAGAGGAAGAACTGGGAGCACGAGGAGCAGGGGAGGCTCAGGCAGGGCCATGTGACAGCAGGGAGCGCTGGTCCTACCGTGTTCAGTTCCTGCATCTCTTCCTCCTGCTCCAGCCTCATCCTCGTCACCTGCTGCAGCAGCTTCTGCTCCTCCTGCTGCTCCTCCTCCTCCACATATCTCTGATCTTCTCTCTCATCCTCCAGTTCTGCCTTCCTCTGCTTCTCCATCTGGGCCTTTTTCAGGGCTTCCTGCGGGGACAGAGAGTGCTGCCCAATCCTCGGGCACCTTCCCGAGGGCTCGCAGGGGTCACGCTTCAGGTGCCACATTCTCGGCACAGAGTGGAGACATGATGGGCTCCTGGATACCTGGCACGGCCATGGGCATCCCTTCCCACAGCTCTGGGCTGACACCCCCTGCCCTTGGAAGCCTGGGAGTGCTGGGCTCAATTCCATGGATGCTGCCCAGCTCTGAGGCTTGCAGCCTCCCCTGTACCCCAAAACATGAGGAACAAAAGGGACCCCCTTGTCGAAGCCACCACCCCTCAAACCCAGTTGCGGAGCAGGAAAAAGGAGAAGCAAGAGGGGAGATGCCCACAAAAGCAGTGCCCTGTGTGGCTTTCAGGGTCTTCAGCCTGTCCCAGTGCTCCACAATAGCTGGGACTCGAGCTGATTCCTTGATCCTCTCATATTCCTTTTCTCCAATGATGAGACAAGGTTGATGCTTCTCCTGGAGAAATGCTGGGGACCACAAAGAAGGAGCTCAATGGCAGGAGACCCCAACAGCTCTTGGTGTTCCCTGGGCTGCTTGAGCTGCCCACTTGGCCACCAAGCCAGCCCAGAGCAATGCAGGAAGTGCTGGGGAAGCCGTGGGGACCTGGCTGTCTGGTTTTGGGGCAAGGCAGAAAGGGAAAGTGTGGTGAAAGTGGCACCAGACTGGGATGCACGGGGAAGGATTCCCAGGGGTGGTCAGGGCACACTGCCAAACTCTGCTCTCCAGAGATTCTGGGATGTTGCACTGACACCCATTCCCCAAAACCCCTCAGGATTCCGGCACAGTCAGACACGAGGTCCCAGATGGGGTTCTTGGTGACAATTCTGGTGGTCATTGGTTTGTATGTGATGGAGGGTGGTGATCCCTTAGGATCTTTATTTACATCCTGAAGGATCACAATGGGGCTGCTGGTGTTAGTGTCATTTAGGAAAGGATGATGTGAGGGATCAGGGGTGTCACCCTCACCCAGGTCCCCAAGCCCTGTGTCTTGCTCAGGGCCCCCCCCTGTTACATTCCCCAGGTGACCCACGCGAAGCTGCTGGGACCCCATGGGTGACAGCCGGACCCCAGTGACATCTACAATGGTGTGTTGTGACACTGGGGGCTCTGGGGGCTCTGGGGGCACTTGGAGCACTCGGGGCATTGGAATTTCCTGCCCGAGGGCACCCCCCTTGTGTCCCTACCCCCCGGTGCTCCTGTGGGTGCCTGTTGTAGCAATGTGTTTGAACAGGTGTGCTCCAGCAAACTATTTTCAGGAAATCTTATCATTCACTCTGGAATTTCTTGGAGCTACTGAAACATAAATTGTGATAAATTGGGAAAGAAGAGGTTGAAAAACAGAATACCAAGAGGGCAAGGATTAAGATAAAGAAGGGCCTGGGAGCACTGGACTGTAACCAATCATATTTCCTGAGAGGTGTGAGTAGAGCACGTGGACAAGACAGAGGCACCAATCAAGTACTGCATGATCCCACAGACAGTAGTTTTGGAATGTATAAGTGGAGCATAACGTAAAATAAAGTGGCTTCTACTTAATCACTCTGGTTAGTTGTTCACAAGTGCTGAGTTCTGCATGTTGGTGACTCCACAGTGATTAACACCGTGCTAATGAAGCAGAGCATCGCACCCTTTTCTATGTGAGTCGTGGAGTCGGTGGGAGGGCGAGCGTTTCAGTGGCTCCAGTCAGAAATCCCGACATTGGACTCGAAGGGAGACTCCCCATTGGGATAGAACATCTCTGCCCCACAGGGTGATGGGGGCTCTGACCACGAACGGGCGGACAGTTGCCAACTTGCCTTCAGGTCCTTCGATGACAACGTTGTTTGTGCTTCTCATGGACACGGTGACGCCACCAATTCCAGAAATCATGCCAGCTACTGGTTGCAGGTCCCAGTGGGATGGCCATTCTGAGCAAGCGATGATGGTGACATCTGCTCCAGTGTCGATATTCCTGATCTGAGGATTCTCTCACCTTTGCAGAGGATGTTGCATTCAAGGATGGGCATTTGGGATCCCATAATTTGTACCCACAACACGGTAGGGTTGAGAGGGATTTGTTCATTTTAGTGTTTTGGAAGCAGGAAGGCTTGTGCAATAGGTGTGCTCTGTGAAAGGAAAAAGGGTGTGTCTGTGAAGCGAAGCTGGACAAGGATTTCTTGTCCAGGTTGAACAGTCTGAATTTCTGGCAAAACAAAGATTTGCTTTGGGCTGTGTACAGTATCACCAAATATGAGAATGTCCCAAGGGCCATCTGGTGGCCCACGTTTTCCTGTAGGAACACGGTAAAAATCGCCGTTTGTGAAGTTGTAAGGCAAGGAATTTACCAGTTGGCGGTGGGTTCCCAACGATACCTGGGTGTGTGTTGAACCATTTTGATGCGTTCCGGAATTTGACTGATTTTCATAGGTGGGACAGGGGTTAGAATGGCTTTTGATGTGTTTTCCTGGCACAGAGCCATTAAACCTGCACTGGATTGTCCGTTTTTTTGAATTTTGTGGGTGCTTTTGCTGTTTTTGGGACTTAGGATGATGGCTGGGGGGTTGTTGGATTTGTGGCTTGTCTGGGCAATTTTTTACAAAATGTCCAAGTTTCCCATAGTAGAAGCATCGGGCATTTTCTTTGGATGTCACTGCTGCAAAGGCTCCTGTGACTCCTTCAGCAATGCCCTTGGCCACTGCTTGTGCTACTGTGCTCTCAGTGAATGTGTAACGTGTGCAGGTTTCCACCATTTGTTCAATGGTGGGCTCTGTGTCAAGAGGCAAGGACCTTAAAATAGTTTTACATTGTTCATTTGCATTGCTCATAGCAAGTTTGCATAACAGTTCTTTTCTTGCCTCTGCGCTCTCAATTTGTTTTTCTAAAGCATCTTTTAGTCTGTCTACATATTTTAATAAAGGTTTCATCTATTTTTTGTTTGATGTTAGAAAAATGCATGGTAGGGGTGGAATCATCAAGTGTGAGAAGTATGGATGTTTTTGCTGCATTGGCTATGTCTTGCAATGTGTCACTGGGCAAAGTGTTTGCCTGGCCTGAAGGCTGTGATAAATTGCCTTCTCCAGCTAATTGTTCTACTGTAAAATTTGGACAATTTGGATCTTTTGCATAATTACCAGATAATATTTTTAGGTTTTTTTCCAATGTCTTTGAAATAACATATACTCAGCAGGTGACAAAAGGCATTGTGCTAAGGTTTTTAAATCATGTAGTACTAAAACGTGTGCAGAAAAAATTGCTTCTAAAAAGTTTTTAAAAAATTGGGTATTTCAACCATTTTCTTTTGCAATTTTTGATAATTCAGTCAATTGTTTTGAATAAAAAGCTTCCCAATGAGCATTATTAGTAGCGTGTCCTCTGCGACCTGCTTTATATGTTACAGGAAAAGCAGAAATTTTTTGAGCTATTTGCCAATCACCATATTGTGTGGCTAATAGCTTAACATTGTTCCAGGGGTCTTGTTCATATTCTGAATTATAAGAGTCAGTGTCCTCAGAAGACGTAGAATATCTACGTCGTCTGCGGTGTTTTTTAGAATGAGAGGGGAGGGTGTGGGTGAGGGGCGCGGAGACAGGCAGGGGAGGGCACGGCTGGGAGGGGGGAGTGGGGGATGGGGGGGGTAGCGGGGATTCGGGAATTGTTTGGCTGCGTGCATGACACGGTTTTGCCACACGGTGGCAGTGGTGCATTAGAAATGGGAGCAGGAGCCGAGGGAAGGAGAGCGAAAGAGGGGGTAGGAAGGGAACACGGGGGTTGGGAGCCACTGGAATGTTGAAGGAATGTGGTTTCTTTGGCAACTGTAGGGAGTGAGGGAGCATAGGGGGCCTCTGAGGGGATTAACAGTGGGGGATGGGGGAAGTTGTAAAATGCAGGTTGAGCCGAGATAGGAGAAGGGTCAGACTGGTACTGAGACATGGGGGTTGTCGCGGGGAAAAAGGCAGGGGGAGGGGGAAACGGCGCCTAGCATGGTATGTGAAGCCGGGGGGCCATGCACGGTTGTGGAGGACTGGGTTGCGTGTGGCGGCAGCCGTGCGCGACTGGGGGTTTGATTTTGCAGTGCGGCCGGCTGTGGCCCCGGGGCGGGCGGCAGCGCGGACTCTGCGGCTCGCCCTGGCTGTGCGCGTGGGGGAATGGCCGACTGTCCCGCGGCGGAACCGAGCAGGGCTGCGGGGAAAGGCGGGGTGTCGTTTGTACACGCGGAGTGGGAAGGAGGGGGGCACGAGGGAACCGTCACTTTGGGGGAAAACAAGGTTTCATTTTGCTGTGCGGACTCAAGAATGGGGGGGGGGGGGGAGGAACTGGCAGTTCAGTCGGACTTAGAGTTTCGGCAGAAGCAGGCTTGGGGCATGGGGCTGAAGGGGTAGCGGGGCTTTGGGGGGGCAGAAGGTTTTAGCACAGGTGAGCTGGGGCACGGGGCTGGTGGGGGGAAGAGGGGCTTTGCTTTTTTGCGATGGCGTTGGGGAAGGACATATTGAAATGGGGCCACCGGGATCGGGGGATAAAGCGGGGCTGGGAAAAAACACAGATGGCTGGGGGGACGCAGAACGTGTTGCTCTTATTATTTCTTGAAATAAAGGAATAAATCGCGCGGCTGCGAATTTTTGCTGTGTTTGTAAAAAGTAAATTTGAGTTCCCACAGCCTGCCAAAACTTTTCTGACGCCACAGAGTGAGAATTAGTATCAGGAAAATGAAGGAATATAAATTTAACAAAGGATTTTAAGGTAGACTTAGAGAGGGAGTTTTTAGAAAATTTAAAATTGTTAGCAGATAAGAGAATAATAATTTGGGAATAAAAGCCTTTCTCCATGGGGGTTAGGGAGGGTTTGGTGAGCAAACCACCCATGGAGCTTTGTGGCTAACCAGCAAAAAAAAAGAGAAAAAAAGAAAATAAAAAAACCAACTTGCTTTTGACCTTATAAAAATGTGCTCTTTAAAAAGCTAAATGTTCACCAAATTTTAGCAGAGAAGGTCAGGTTTGCTGGCTGCTGCTAGCAACGCCCAGTTCCAGCACAGTGTCTGGGGTTGCTGGACAAGTCTTGGATTTTTGGTGTGAGTTCTTATAAAACAAGAACTTACACCTCCTGACGGCTTGGCGATTCAGAGGCAGATAGGAAAACTGCTCACAGGGTCTTGCTAGGGTGCGAAGAACTGTCAGGAGCTCCAAAATGTAGCTGTTTTTAGGGTTGGGTGTTTTCCAACTTCGGGGTCTGCAGCCTTGAGTCCAGGTACTTCTGAACCCTGGATGCAGAGTCCCGAGCTACTCACTAGCGAAGAACAAAAGGCTTGAGATCGTGCTGCAAAGTTCCAAGGATAACTTTATTGTCCTCGAAGGGAATGCTAACAACGGTCTAATTATATCAGATAACAAAACACTTTATATAGGTTTCCAGAGGATTGAGTTTCTAACCAATAAAAACTACAACTTACAAACTAACCAATTATCTTAAAACTCTAAGTGAGAAAAGAACCAATTAACTTGTAACTTTAAGAGCCAATAGAAATCCTAAAAGATAACGGGGTTTTCAGTAAGGGAGGAGGGGTTTCGTTTGTAGGAATTTCTTTGTTTCATGGGATGGCATCCCAGGGGTATGCTTTAGGGAGTGTAACATCTTCTACACTTGAGTTTCAGAGGAATTGTTTTGTCTGACCAAAGTGTGAAGATAGTTAACTAATGCTTTATATGGAGTTCAGAGATATGCACTAATGCAGTACAGGATTTGAAAAATATAAAGGCAAAAATCTTAAGGCATCACAGGCCTCACTGAACTAAGGGGCCACTGTCACACTTTGTGGCCCTATGGAACTAAGGAGTCCATTGTGACACTGCAAGGTCTCATGGAAGCAAGGAACCATTGTGACACGGTGGGGTCTTGTTGGGCCAAGGAGTGATTGTGTCTCCGTGTGGCACCATGGAACCAAGGAGTCCATTGTGACACTACAGGGCCCCATGGAACTAAGGATTCATGTAACAGTGCCAGACCCTATGGAACTGAAGGTCCATTGTGACATTGCCAGGTCTTACGGAATCCTGGAGACCATGACGACATCTGGGGGCCTTGTTGAGTCAAGGGGCTTGACAGGGCCCTATGGAACCAAGGAGACCCTTCTGACATTGTGAGTCCCCATGGAACCAAGGGTCCATTGTGATACTGTGACACCAAGGAGACTCCTGAGACACTGCAAGGCCTCATGGAAAAAAGGGACCATTGTGACACTGTGGAGCCCCGTGGAAACAAGAGGCCAGTGTGACACACCTGGGACTCATGGAACCAAGGATCCAATATGACACTACTATTGTGATTCTGCGGGCTCCATGGAAACAAGAGAACAGGTGACAGGGCTGGTTGTCTTGGCCTGAATGGTACAAATGCCCCTGGCATGCCCATTGCCATGCTCTTGTCATGCTCCCTTGAAACACTGGGGCTCTGGGATTTCCTTTAAATGGAAAAGAACCTCTCTTCTCATTCAAGCAACCATGGCCAAAATGGGATTCCCCCTTCAGAATTGTCCAGTCCCTGATGGTCTCTTCAGATATGAGACCTCCTCAGAGAGGACATGCAGGTGGTTAGGAGTCTGGGTTCTCTCGGAGTCACTGGCAAGAAAGCTGCTCGAGACGACCTTGTGTAGTTTCAAGGCTGCTTATCTTATCTTATCTTATCTTATCTTATCTTATCTTATCTTATCTTATCTTATCTTATCTTATCTTATCTTATCTTATCTTATCTTATCTTCCAAAATGTTTCAGCCAGCCTGACACAGGTCCTCTCTGCAAGGCGACCATTACCCCATTAGCCCCGGATGGGCTGTTCCAAATCTTTTATACCTAAGACTACGTATTTTATATTTACAAATTCTTTCCAATGCCATGCAATCTCTTTACAATGTCCAGTTCTTTCAACATGCAATCTGTGGCTCCCAGGATGCAATTCCAACATGGAGGGCATGAAGAAGAAGAAAGAAAAGCCCACCACACCCAGGTTCCTCCATCTTGGCCTCATGGTCCTTAATATAAACAATTCAAAAACCTACTTATTCTATATTCTAATATTCTAATTTATACTCTACTTGTTTTCATGTTTTGTGTTTCTTCCCTCAGTATTGGTAAATTCGCCCAACGAGCTAAATCCAGCCTTTCTGGCTCTTGGGCATCTCTTGGGGGGTCTCAGAGGGGTCTGCCTGGGGGGTTTTTGCATCCCCAGAGTCCAGCCCTAACCCTGGACTCCCACAAGAATTCCTAATATTCAAGGATTGCTCCCAGACAAAAGCTGCTATTTCCACCAAGTCTGGCTGCCCTTGTCTTCCTCAGAGCTGGCTCTCTCCTGCCTTATAACACTCAGCCCAAATTGTATCTATTCAAGGGTTGTTCCCAGACAAATGTAGCTAGAAGAGAGAGGTCTGGCAAGCCTTGTTCCTCTGGTGATTTTCTTAAACTATGAACTGGATGTCTTCATTTGAAAACACCTTGGAGAGGGCCCAGAGATCACTAGAGATGGAGCTTTGTGTGGCCAGGCAGAGGCAGGCAGAACACAGAGCTGACAGCAAAGGGAGGGCCAGGGAGGTGGGGCAGCCAGGGGATGACGACAGCCTGCAGGGGCAGAGGCGCAGGGCATGGACACCGTAGGACAGCCTGGGCTGCAGAGGGCACAGGGATGGGCAGCAGCTGAAAGGCCCTGCCAGAGCCAACTGCTGCAGCACTTGGGCCATGGCTGCTGGCCCTGGGCCTGAGGCCAGCAGGGGACAAGTGAGCCTGGCTGTGCTGGGGCCTCATTGCCTCCTTGTCCCTGCTCAGCAGCCTGGCAGGTGTTGCCCCATGGTCCTGCCCTTGGCATTGCACATGCCCAGAGCCCAGTGCCCTGGGAAGAGCCCTGAGCAATGAGGGACGGACAGAATCTGCTTTGCCAGGGGCCGGGGCTCAGGCCTTGGCCCTTTTGTATTCCTGAAACACATCCAAGTTTGCTCAGCATCAGAGACAGCTTTCCATTTCTTGTTCTCACCACTCATCAGTGCCGCCAGTGTTCTGCTCTAACTGGAACCTGGGTGCTGGAAATCAGATTGCAAGGAATTCTCAGAACATAAAGCCTTTAAGCCAAAACTTAGAATTAAACAGAGATGAGATAGGTTTAGCTTTAGAATTGAAGATACAGAAAAAATAAAGGTAGTAACAAATGCAACAAGACATTTTAGAGAGCAATAATGTCAGTTTGTGTGTTTTGATATACTTGGTTAAGAAATTTCACACTGTAGTATGAGTCAATACGATGAAATATCTTAGTATTGAATTAGAAACATAAATATCTCTGTTGACAGTGTTTATTGGTTAATAAATCCTTAAAATACCTTGTAGTCCGAAGTCTTGTGACTTCTAAGCCATTCTGTGATCATCTGTAAGACAAGCTTCACCTTTCTGCCTGTATAGAAAATAAATCACACTTTCTAAAGCAACTCAGAAGTCTCGTCTCTCTGCTTCATTCAGAAAAAGGAGAAAACCCCACCAAAAGAGTAACATTAAAAAAAATAAGCCCGAACTTAAAAAACGTATCATAAAAGCAATAACCCCACACTTTAAAAATATAACATATAAACAAGAAATTTGTACCTGGGAACACCTTCTCAGTCATGTCCTTCAGTGGGACCCATTAGAACTTCAGGAAACTTTGGATTTTGAATCTGACTTTCAATTTTTGAGAGGTTTCTTTTCTCCTTTTATTTTATTTTTTCTAACGTGACATGATTGTCATCAATTTCTCCTCCTTGGGTAACCTTCTCTTTCATGTTTATCAGTGGGACTCACTAAAAGTAAGAGAAACTTTGGAGTTTGAATCTGACTTGGAATTCTTGAAAAGTTTCTTCAACTCCCTCTCAGGGACTGATGTTCAGGGACTCAGCCCCAACCCTCAAGAGGTTCGCTAAAGTCTTTGTGCTGTGTCTGTGCTGCTGAGCTAGGCTGGGCTCCTGGCAGCTACTTGCAATGGCAGCACTGCAGAGAGATAGCCAGTATTTCCAAAATATTATTTGGAGTTCCTTGGCAGCACCAAATGCACATTGGGGCTCATTTGGATCAAGCACATCCTGACAAACCATGGCTCTGCCTTGATTTCCCTCTGGTCCAGTGCAGTTCATCATGATGGTTTTCAACTCCCGTTATGGAGAAATAATTCAAAGAGCTCCTTAGAAATACTCATTCCTATTTTTAAGAGTATATTTTATTAATGTTCTCTTTAGATTAGAGATGATTGCAGCATTCTGTGATTGATGTGGATCCATGGTGTCTCCTCAGGAGGTCTGGCCTGCTCAGAGAAGCTGTGCCTTGGGGTCAGACACCCAGGACAACCTTGCACCACATTCCCCAGTCCTATCCTGTCTGTCCTCACTCACCTGGGACCTGGAGAACTGGCTACACTCAGGAAAAAAAAAGTTGTTTCTTCTTTTTCTTTTTCCTTTTCTTTTTCCTTTTCTTTTTCTTTTTCTTTTTCTTTTTCTTTTTCTTTTTCTTTTTCTTTTTCTTTTTCTTTTTCTTTTTCTTTTTCTTTTTCTTTTTCTTTTTCTTTTTCTTTTTCTTTTTCTTTTTCTTTTTCTTTTTCTTTTTCTTTTTCTTTTTCTTTTTCTTTTTCTTTTTCTTTTCTTTTTTTCTTTTTCTAGCAATCTAAAACTCTTAATGATCCCTACTGCAAACAGACACACTCTTGAGGTGTGTGCCAGCCCAAGGTGCCACCAAAACCACTGCAGAGCTGCCCTGGGCCAGCTGTGAGGGTGGATCATCATCCCAAGCTGCACTGGCTACTGCCAGGGGCTGTGGCCATGGACACTGCACTGACCCCACTGCTGTGTTTGGGGGCCACAGCAACCGTGAGAGGTTCAAGTTTCCTTGGAAACACTGGGGAGGACTGGGACAAACTGGGGAACACTGGGAACACTCTGGGACACACTGGGACATAGTGGGAGTGATACTGGGAAATACTGGGACAGCCTGGGAACACTGTAATGCTGGGAGGAAATCTGGGAGGACCAGGATGGACTATGGGTGTGCACAGAGTTCCACTGGGACATACTTGGAGTTATAATGGGGGATACTGGGACAAACTGGAGATAATGGGGACAGTGTGCGGAAGACTGGAGGACGCTGGGGCGTACTGGGATGACACTAGGGGGACCTGGAATAGAGCAGGCATAAACTAATGTGTACTGGGAGGGACTGGGCTGTACTGGTTGGGCCAGGGCCAAAGGCCTCCTGTACTGGAGGAGCAGTGAGAATGCTCTGGGCTGTACTGGGGCTGTACTGGGCTGTTCTGGGGAGGAGTGGAGGGGTTGAACGGACTGTTCCTGCCCTCCGCACATCACTGCTGCAGCCAGGCAGTGCCGGGGATCGGGGATTCGGGGCAGTGCCTGCTGTCGGTCCCATCTTCTCTTTTAACCTCTAACTCCTGTCATGCTCCGCTGCCCAATAAAGCCCCACTGGAGCCGGGACTACAATGCCAGTCATACCCCACACCCCACAGAACCTCGGAGTCTGCTCCCGACATGTCCCGTAAGTGTCCCATAGAGTCTCCAGGATCCCTGAGTACACCCCCAGTGCCCATTCGGGAATTCGGACCTCCCCAAAAGCATCCCCGGATCCCTAAATGCTCCCAACTCCATAGATGCCCATTACAGCCACTTCTGCAAATTCATCGCCTGTCCTCCCCGGAGGCTTCAGAGTCCCTCATAGCAAAATTCAGAGCCCCTCATAAGACAATTACCATGCCTAAAATCCTGCCGCACCCTGAAGAGCCCAGTTTGAACTCCCCAAGCTTCCCCCAAGTGCCTTCAAACAGTACACATCCAACAACAACGACCTCAAGTCACGGCTCGGACAGAGAAGTCTCCCCTAAGTGCCTTCCCCTGCCCCAAAATTCTCCATTTGAGTCACTTCCAGGACTACAGCTCCCATCGTGTTATGTGGTTTCGGTAGAGATCTGTTCCAGCCAGGACTTCACCTCCCATCATGCCCTGCGCTCCACCGAGAGACATTGCAGCTGTGCCTACAACTCCCATGATGCTCTGCAGCCCAATGAAACTGTATTATACCCACGCCTACAACTCCCATCATCCCCCACACCCCAGAGAGCCTGTTAGAGCCCCCCGCATGCCCACCCGGACCCCAAAGAGCCCCAGATTCCCCTCCCTGACCTGCAAGTTTCCCCTCTGTCCCCCCAAGACTTCCCCCAGACCCAGAAGGCTCCATCAGAATCCCTCTGCATCCTGCTCAGTGCCAACCCAGCTCCCCAAAGTGTCCTCCAGACCCTAAAGCTCTCTCTAAATTCCCTTCCCAGACACAAAACTGCTCCAAATGTACCCCAGGAATGTCTCCATGCAGCCTAAAGTGGCCCCTTTTACCTTGTCTACCTGAGAAAATTGTTTTAAAAAAATACTAAAGGACTATAAATAGGACTAATAAGCACAAAGTGGGAGAAATGAACAGCCGATACTGGTCAATTTGCTAATGAAGGGAATTGTGTTACTTAGAACCAATGAACCAAAATTTTTTTGGTTGCCAAAAATGTGTAGTTATTTTTACACAAATACAAAAATAATTTAATAAAAATACAGAATAAAATTATTATAAAAAAGAAAACTATTATTATAATTTCAACTAGTATTACAATTTTAATTTAAAAATATTATTAGAAATTTTATTACAAAGAAAAATGCATAATATTGTTTTAATACTTCGGTATTTCAGTTCTACATGCCCAATTTCAGACATGGTGAGGAGCAGTTTGTCCAAACAGCGTCAACCTGCAAAGGGCTCATTCTCCTCTGTGCCCAGACCTCCTAAGGAGACATTCAGCATAGAGGCAACTTAAGGAGCTTAAGTCACCTCTAGCCTGAACTGAAAAAATAAAATAATATGCCCGTGATTGAAACCAAAATTCATGAGGTGCACTTTGAAATCTTCTTCCTTGATAGAACTCCAAGCTGACTCCAAGCAGTTGCACAAACCCTGGAATGTTGAAAACAAATGAAGGAAGACAAGGAGATCCTGATATATTTCTGTATTTTAGTGACTCCCAGGGTGAATTTTGGGCTGAGTCCAGGACCCCCAGGCACTGAGAGAAGGTTGAAGAAGCTGCTCCAGGAATCCGTAGCAAAACTCCAAGTCCCTTGGAGCATCAATGGCCCCACTGAGGGCAGGGACTGCCAAAGGCTCCCCAGGGACTGGTGAGAGCAGATCCTTGAGGGCAGGATTGCAGGAGCCAAAGACTGTGAGCAATGCTGAGCAAGGCCTGGGCTGGTTGGAGGCAGCAGAAAGGCCAAGGGCTGAGCCCAGGCCTGGCCCAGCAGGGCCTGTCCCTCACAAGTGGCTCAGGGCTGTTCCTGGGGCACTGGGATGGGAGGGGCAGCAAGGACAAATGGCATCAGCCTGCATGCCCTGCCAGCCTGCTCAGGGAGGGCTGAGGCAGCAGCAAAGTGCAGCCCCTGCAGGGAAAGTTTCTCCTGTGGGGCTGCAGAGACGCTGCCCAGCCCAGGGCACAAAGGCCTGGGTGCCTCTGGCCCTGCCAGCCCTGCCCAGCCCTTGGCCATCTCTCCTGCAGCCTGTGCCCCTGTGCGTGCTGCTGCTCTGCCCTGGCGGCTGCACACGCCCATCTCGCTGTCCCCCCAGCATTTCTCAGCCCAGCATTGCTGTGCCCTCCCTGGGCTCCCTGCACCCAGCGCTGCCGGCTCCTGGCACACAGAGCCATGGCATGGCCCAGCCTCAGCTGGGACACCTGGGCCACCAACATTCTGCCCTGGCATGGACTTTGCGGTTTCCTCACCTCCAGGCTGAACCTTCCAGACTGCACTTTGAGGAGTTTTCCTTCCTGTACACTGCCAAGGAAACCTGTGAGTCCTGCTGTTCACAAACAGAGAAGGGCTGGTGGGAGATGTGGTGGTCAAAGGCTGTTTTGGGTACAGTGACCATGAAATTATTGAGTTTTTATATATTCTGTGAAAGAAGGAGGAGCATCAGCAAAACTTCTACACTGGAATTAGAGAGGGCATATTTATGCTGATTTAGGATGCAGATTTTAAGAGTTCCTTGGGAAACAGCCTTTAATAACAGAGGGGTCCAGGAAACAGGAAAACACTCCAAAAAGAAATCTTGAAGGCAGATGAACAGCCTGTCCCTGTGCACATAAATTTGAGCCAGCATGGAAAATAGCTGGCCAAACTGAGTAGTAGATTGTATGGGAAATCAGGGGAAAAAAGAGGGTGTATCACCTTTTGACAGCGAGGCAGGCAACTCAGAAAATATTTAAGAATATCACTAGGTCATGCAAAAAGAAAATTAGAGAGGTGAAAACCATTCGGCCATTTCTGTGAAGGACAAAGAAAATTATTTTATCAATACATTAATGGTAAAAGGAGGTGTAAGGAAAACCTCAGTTTTTTATTGATGTGATATGGTTTCCAAAGATGAGGAAAAAGCTGAGATACTTAACCCAGTCTTTGACTCAGTTTTGAAAAATATGACACATTGCCCCCAGGACAAGTGTTCTCCTGAGCTGGTAGATGGGGACAGGGAGCAGAACAGACCCCTATATGTCCCAGTCTGGGGTTTCTCCTTTGCCCTGAGATCACCCCAGAGGGACATGAAGGTGGTTCAAACCCTGGTTTTCTCTGAAGCAGCCAAAGAAACATTGCTGGAGACGGTTTTCTCTTGTTCCAAGGACTGTTTATTATTTCTGATCTCAGGCACCTTTTGCCTGGCCAGCAGCGGTCTGCTCAGCCTGGCATCCATGGTGGAATCTGCCTGGTGAAGGCAGGGCTTATCTTATATAGTTTGTACTATATATTACATGTTTACAAAATTTTCCCAATACAATACAATTTTATTAAATGGTCCAGCCCTGACCCGATCTAATCCAAGAGTGCCAACGTGTCACCCAACATGGATGACATGGAGAAGAAAGAGGAAAAGGTGTCCACCCCCCAAATTCTCCATCTTGGCCACGTGTCCCTTATCATAAACATTCAAGAAAACCTATTTATCTATGTTCTAAAAGTCTAATTTATACTTTACTAATTTTGGTAGCTTGTTTCCATTCTCTTTGTGCTGACAACTTCCCCCAGGGGTTAGAATTCAGCACCTGTGACACCAGGATCTCACTCAGAGGTCTTTGAGACCATTGCCATGGGGGTTTTGAGACCCCCAAGGAGGCCAGGGGTATGCCCTGGGCTCCCACACCTGTAATCCAAGAGGAAGTATCCGGGGACCTGCTGAATCAGGTGAACATAGGTGTCTCTGGGACCAGATGGGATCCATACTAGGGGATGAGCGAGCTGTTGAATGAGCTCCCCAAGTTGCTGTCCATCACTTCTCATCAGTCCTGGCTCACCAGGGAGGTCCCAGAGGACTGGAGGTGCCAATGTGGGCCCATCTCCAAAAAGGGCTGGAAGAAGGATCTGGGGAATTCCAGGCCTGTCAGCCTGACCTTGGTGCCCAGCAAGGTGATGGAACAGATCACCTTGAGAGCCACCACAGCGCACCTACAGGATGGCTGAGGGATGAGAGCCAGCCAGTGTGGATTTCAGTACCTGCATTGATGATCTGGATGAGGGAATTGAGTGCACCATCAGCAAATTTACAGATGACTGCAAGCTTGGTGAGAGTGTTGATCTGCTGGAGGGTAGGAGGGCTCTGTAGAGGAACCTGGACAGGCTGATCCAGGGCCCAAAACTGGTTGGACACACCTTGAGTGCTGTGTCCAGTTCTGGGTCCCCCCATTTAGGAAAGAAATGTAGGGGCTGGAGCATGTCCAGAGAAGGGCAAGAATGCTGGTAAAGGGTTCTGGAACACAAGTGCTGTGAGGAGGGGCTGAAGGAGCTGGGGATGTTTATCCTGAAGGAGGTTCATGGGAGATCTCATCACTCTCTACAACTCCCTGACAGAAGGGTGCAGCCAGGTGGGGGTCAGGTTTTGTTCCCAGGAAACAGCCACAGGATAAGAAGACACAACCATAAAATGCAGCAGGGGAGGTTTAGGCTGGACATTAGGAAATACTCCTCATTAAAAGGGTGATTTGGCATTGGAATGTACTGCCCAGTGAGGTGGTAGAGTCATTTCCCCTGGAGATATTCAAGGAATAACTGGATGTGGCAGTGAGTGCCATGGTCAGGGTGACAAAGTGCTGTTGGGTCACAATTTGGATTTGATGATCTCAAATGTCTGTCCAGCCTGGGTCATTCTGTGATTCTGTGATGATTGTGACACTGCAGGGCTCCAGTGAAGCGAGGTCCTGTTGTGACACAGTGGGGCTAAATGGAACAAAGGTCAATTGAATACTCTCGGTCAACATGGAAACACAGAGGCCACAGTGACAGTGGGTTCTGTTAAACCACTGCAGGGACTCATGGAACTAAGGGAACAGTTTTGACACCTGGGTGCCCCTGTAACTAAGGGGGCACTGTGATACTGAAGAGCCTCATGTCCTTAGACACCACTGTGACACTAACACTGCAGGATATCATGGAACCAAGAACCCATTGTGACACTGCAGGATCTTGTGTCACCAGGTCCCCATTGTGACACTGTGCAAGCAAGGAGTCCATTGTGGAACTCTGGAGCCTTATGGAATTCAGGGGACACCTGTGACTCTGTGGGGCCCCATGAAATCTAGGAGACAGTTGTGACAGTTCTTGGCTTTGTGGAAATAAGGAGTCCATTGTGACACTGTGGAACCTCATGTAATAATGGGGCCATGGTGACTTTGCAGGGCCACATTGAACCAAGGGGCCAGTGTGATTCTTTGGGGCCTCGTGGAATCACAGAGACCACTGTGGTACTGGCTGACGTCATATAACAAAGAGGCCATTTGGGCACTGCAGGGACTTGGGAATGAACAAAACAATTGTGATACCATGATGGCCCATGGGACCAAGAGACTACTTGAACACATTGGAAGCAAGGATACCATTGCTGCACTGCAAACCTCATAGAACCAAGGATCCACTATAACACTGCAGATCACAGTGGCATGTCAGAGATCATTGTAAAACTCTAGGGCCTCTAGGAACTGCAATGACACAAAGCTGGGTGTGAGTGTGGGTCTTCTGGAGGGTAGGAGGGCTCTGCAAAGGGACCTGGACAGACTGGATCCAGGGCCCAAATCCAACAAGGTGAGGTTTAACAAGACCAAGTGCCAGGTCCTGCATTTTGCCCACAACAACCAAAGCAGTGCTCAAGGCTGGGGACAGAGTGGCTGGACAGCAGCCAGGCACAAAGGGACTGAAGGCACTGATGGACAGCAGGCTGGACATGAGCCAGCAGTGTGCCCAGATGGCCAAAAAGGCCAATGGCACCTGGCCTGGGTCAGGAATGGTGTGGCCAACAGGAGCAGGGCAGTGATTCTTCCCCTGTGCTTGGCACTGGTTTGGGAGTGCCTCAAGTGCTGTGTCCAGATCTGAGTTCCCAAACTAAGAAATGACACTGAGGAGCTGGAGCATGTGCAGAGAAGGGCAACAAGGCTGATGAGGGGTCAGGAACACAAGTCCTGTGAGGAGCAGCTGAGAGTTCTGGGGATGTTTATCCTGGATAAGAAGAGGCTCAGAGGAGACAAAGTGGTGTCAGGGCACAGGTTGGACTTGATGATCTCCAAGGTCTTTTCCAGCATTGCTGATTCTGTGATTATCTGAAATCATCCCCTGAAGCAGTTGCAGGATGAGCCCTGGGCCTACTCTTCAGAAGTTCCAGCAGCCCAGGTCCCTCAGCTTCTCCTCACAGCCCCAAAGCCCATCCTGTCAGTCCTGCAGAGCCTCTCCAGCCCCTCCTCACTGCCCAGAACTGGGAGTCCCACACCCAGACACACCAGCCCAGATGGGGCCCCTCGCCTGTGGTGCCTGTGTCAAGAGAACAGCATGAGACACTGCAGGACCCTGCAGACAAATCCTGAAAAATTTGTAGGATGATGCTGCTCTCGAAGAGATGTTCACATGGGTCCAACTCAGGAACTGAAATGGGGAGTGGGCTAGAGAGGAAAGGCAAACAGGCATGAAAAGAGGAAGAAATTTTTACCTGGATAGAGGAAAGAAATCAAAGGTGAAGCACAGGAAATACTCAAGCAATTTGGGGGTGGCTGCTAGGCATCCCTGGCTCTGACCAAGAACATCTGCAGTGGGACAGGAAACTCACAGCTCATGGGAACAAACTTTCTGCCTCACTTGAGAGGCCATGACAAGCCTGAGTGGTTTCCCTCGTGTCCCCCAGCCCTTGCTGCCCCAGGGGCTGGTGGCATTTGTGCTCACTCAGCTCCATCTCCCAACAGCAGCACCATGGAGGTGCTGACACCTGCTCTGTGCAGTGCAAACAGGGGCTCCTGAGCCAGTGCTGCTGTGCCTGCAAGGATGCCGCACCTGTGTGAGCTGGGGGAGAGGCCAGGGCTGCAGAGGGGGCATGTTGTTGGCAGGTGCATGAAGACACTCTGGCCTGGGCTGTCCAGCGTGGTGGGGATGGATCAGCCCCTGCTCTGCTGCTCCTTGCCAGGGTCTCCCCCTTGCAGGGCCCTTGCAGAGCACCAGCCATGCTGTTTGCCCCCAGCCTGCCCATGGCCAGCCTGGGGCTGCTCATGGGGGTTTTCTCTGCTCAGCATTGGCCTGGCCAAGTGTTCTGGAGAGAGCCTGGGCAAGGAGCCTGGAGCCCCCAGGCCCTGCCCTGAGGCATCAGCGCTGCCCCAGAAGTGCCCATGGCCTGTCCCTGCTGCAGCCACACCCAGGGCTGTGCCCAGCCCCGAGAGCACTCAGGCCCTGCAGCAAGGGGCAGAAGGGCAACAGGGCAGTGGCACGGGAGAAGCACTGGCAGCACCAAGTGCTGCTGCTGCTGGACAAAGCTTCTGTGCCAGCACTGATCTGCCCCAGCTCTGCACACAGATATTGCTGCTGCAGCTCCAGAGAAGGGAACAAAATGTGGATCTGCAGTGAAAACTGTGCTGGGAGACCCTTTATTTCATTTATGGCCCCTGAGACTGCAGACCCACATTGTCACATTTTGTGGCCACATGGAAGGAGAAGAGAAACCAAATTAGAAATGGCACAACCAACGATATTTCTTTGTGGAGAGTATTTAAAAAAAAGGTAAAACAATGTAAAAGAATCTCCAAAATGAAACCAGCAAGAAGTGTCAAAGATGACTTTTATTACAAGTGATTTTCAGAAATTGGCCAGCAGTTTAATGTTCCTGAAAGCAGCCAGTCATCAGCGTCCACACTGCAGCCTTGAGCTCATGGTTCCTCAGGCTGTAGATGAGGGGGTTCAGGGCTGGAGGCACCACCGAGTACAGAACTGACATGGACAGATCCAGGAATGGGAAGGAGATGGAGGGGGGCTTCAGGTAGGCAAATATGCTAGTGCTGAGGAACAGGGAGACCACAGCCAGGTGAGGGAGGCAGGTTGAAAAGGCTTTGTGCCGTCCCTGCTCAGAGGAGATCCTCAGCACAGCCCTGAAGATCTGCACATAGGAGAAAACAATGAACACAAAACAGCCAAAACCTAAACAAACACTAACAGCAATGAGCCCAAGTTCCCTGAGGCAGGATTTGGAGCAGGAGAGCTTGAGGATCTGTGGGATTTCACAGAAGAACTGGTCCAGGGCATTGCCATGGCATAGGGGCAGGGAAAATATATTGGCCGTGTGCAGCAGAGCATTGAGAAAGGCACTGGCCCAGGCAGCTGCTGCCATGTGGGCACAAGCTCTGCTGCCCAGGAGGGTCCCGTAGTGCAGGGGTTTGCAGATGGACACGTAGCGGTCGTAGCACATGATGGTCAGGAGAAAATACTCTGCTGTAATGAAGAACATAAGCAGAAATACCTGAGCAGCACATCCTGCATAGGAGATATTCCTGGTGTCCCAGAGGGAATTGTGCATGGCTTTGGGCACAGTGGTGCAGATGCAGCCCAGGTCAGTGAGGGCCAGGTTGAGCAGGAAGAAGAACATGGGGGTGTGCAGGTGGTGGCCGCAGGCTACGGCGCTGATGATGAGGCCGTTGGCCAGGAGGGCAGCCAGGGAGATGCCCAGGAAGAGGCAGAAGTGCAGGAGCTGCAGCTGCCGCGTGTCTGCCAGTGCCAGCAGGAGGAAGTGGCTGATGGAGCTGCTGTTGGACATTTGCTGTGTCTTGGCTTGGGCATCTGTAAAAAAAGCAATCATGGAATAGTTCAGCTTGGAAAGACTTTAAATAACCCAGCCCATCTTGGTGGCACTTTCCCCGCACTACCTGCCCAGGGCTCTGCTGCCTGGAGCTGTCCCTGCCAGCAGCTGCTTCCCTGTGCCCAGTGCTGGACTATGCCAGTGCTGCCAGAGCCCAGCCCAGCCCTGGAGTTTAGCTCTGCCTTGCACACGCCTCCCAGCACAGGGCACTGCCCAGGGCCAGCTCAGCCTCTGCAGAATTGTGATGGCAATGTCAGAGCATCCCTGAGGATGCTGGAAAAGCAATGCAGATGCTGCATTTATGGGGTCCTCTACTGATTTTTGAGATCTGCCTAATTTTTGAGATCTGAGGAATTCTCTTAGTTTTTTATCATCCTGAAGTGAGTTAGCATTATCAGTGTGAAATTTCCCATCCAGGCAACCCAGAGCAGTAGATTAAAAAATAAGTATTTTCCATTTACACAGCTTCTTCCTGGCAGTGCTCCCTGTAAAATCCCATTGGAAATCTTCTGGATTTAAATGTCCTGCTGGGAGTAGTCCTGAACAATGCAGCATCCTCACCACACAAAGGGAACACTTCCAAGCCTTAGCAGCTGTATCCTTCCACCTAGACCTCGTTCCCCAGTGCTGTGGGCAGCTCCCAGGGCTGGCTGAGAGCTGTCCCTTGCAGGCAGCAGAGTCCCTGCCCCAGCACTGCTCCCTGGGCTGCAGGACCCTGCTCTGCAGCACAGCCCTGGACACCCCTGGCTGCTCTAGACGAGAGAATCAGATAATGTACTCACAGAGTCTGTAGGCATTGGGATGTTCCAGCTTTAGGAGATCACTGCAGGAGCTGCAGCTGCCTTGTACTGCAGCCAGAGGCTTCCTCTGTCAAGGGCTGGGAGTGATTCTGCCCCAGTCACTCGTGAACACCTTCCTAGCCCTGACTGATTGAAGCTCTCTGTGCCTCTGTGCTGTACCTGGGGTGGGTCCAGGCAGTGCCCTCAGCCCAGCTTGTCTGGGAGAGGAGCTGCTCCTTAGCAGAAATGTCTTTTTGAAGCTCTTCTTGGTTGTCAGGATTGCCCTCTGTGCCAGGAGCTCGGCCCAGTTGAGCAGCACAGACACAGCACAAGTAGTTTAATGAACTTCTCAGGGCTTTGGTGCTGTTTACATAAGACTCAGTCCCTCAGAGTATGCTCAAAAAACTTCTTAAGAACTCAAAGTGAGTTTTAAAATCCAAAGTTTCTTGAAGTTTTAATGGGTCCCACTGCGGGATATGATTGAGGAAATGTCCCCAGGTTCCAGTGAGTGTAGAACACTGGTAGCAGTGATGACAGGAGAGGACAAACAAGGGAAAGGTGTCTCTGATGCTGAGCAAACCTGGATGTGTAGACTGACATGTCCACATAAGCTACAGAGTTATCCCACATTGGACCTGAGATCTGAAAAAAATGATGCCCACTTTAACACCAAATTAGTGTTAAGAAGTCTTAGTCTGATATTTTGGAGATTTGGTTACAGCAGGGCCTCACAGAACCAAGGAGTCACCTGTGACCCTATGAAACCTCAAGGAACAAAGGGACCTTTTGACACTGTGGGGCTGCATGGAACCAAAATCCGTTTTGTCAGAGTGGGGCCGTATGGCATCTGTGGTTACTTGTGACACTGGGAAACCTCATGGAACAAAAGTACTTTGTGACAGATAAAGGCCTCATGGAACCAAGGGGCCATTGTGACACTGTGGGGCCACATGGTACCAATGATCCATTGTTATACTGCAGATCCAAGGAGGCCATGGTGACACTATGGAATCTCCTGCAGCCATGGGTGCATTGTGACACTGCTGGGCCCCACAGAACCAAGAAATCCATTAGTGACACTGCGGAACCTCACGGAACAAGGTGACCATGTTATACTACAGAACCTCGTGGGACAAAGGGTCCATGGTGACACAGAAGAACTGTTCCTGAGATTATGAAAACTCATGGAACTAGAAGTCCATTGTGACCAAAGGACCATTGTGACACTGTAGGGCACCATGGATCCAAGGATCATTGTGACACTGTGCCTTGTGGGGCCTCCTGGAACCACAGGCATCATTTTGACACTGCTGGGCCACATGCTCCCATAGGGCCAGTGTGAAACAGCAGGGCTTTGTGAAACCAAAAGACCATTGTGGCTTTACAGAGCCTTGTACAGCCAAAGGGTTGCTGTGATCCTGCAGGGCTTCATGGATCCATGGAGACCACTGAGGCATTGCCAGGACCCATGGAGTCATGGAGACAATTGTGATGCTCTCAGTTCCCACAGAACCAAGGGGACATGAAAAAGGTCTGGCATGCTTGGCCTCCCATGGACCACCAGACAGGTCAAAATGAATTTTGCATAACAAGGGCTGCCTCTCATCAGCCCCTGGAGCACTGGGGCTCTGGGCTTTCTGGTTCCCATGTCTGAAATTGGTACTGCCCCTAAAATACTCCCTCTATGCAAGGGCTTCTCTCAGAGAAAAGCCACCATGACTACCAGATATGGCTGCCTTTGGCTCTGGTGGTCAGCTCTCATCTGCCCCTGAAACACTGAGTCTGTTCCTTATTTCCTATGGAAAAAACCTGTCTTCCTCATCCAGGGCCAACAGCCAAAACTGCGATTTGGCCTCTCAGATTCTATCTGTCCAAGGATTGCTCCCAGATAAAAGTAGCCAGAACAGAGTGGTCTGGCTGGTCTTATTCCTCTGGTGATTTACTTAGATTATGAACTCAATGTTATCAATTGTAATTACTTTGGAGAGGGCCCAGAGAACTCCTGAGGTGAGGTATGCAGGCTTCAGGCACATGATCAATATAGGGACAAAGGAGCTCTGTGCCCAGTGGAGTGGAGACAGAGGACAGTGGAGGAGAGCCATCAGAGTGTTTAAAGAACTGTTTCAGAGACACTTTTGATATAGTGTAAAACTGCCTAAGAAAGAAAAAATGAATGCAAAGTGAATCTGGGATAGTCCAGACAGGATGCAAGAAGAGAGGATTTTCCCTCCCGGGCAGGGCTGTGGTGCAACACATCCCCTTAAAAAAATCTTGAGCAGCCCAAGGCTGCCCATGTTCTTCTTCCTGCTCAGCCTGGCCCTCAGCATTCTGGGCACCATCTGCACCACTGTCCCCAAAGCCATGCACAATTCCCTCTGCGACATCAGGAATATCTCCTATGCAGGATGTGTTGCTCAGGTTTTCTTTTTTGTTTTCTTTCCATCAGGAGAGCATTTCCTCCTGACCATCATATGCTATGACCACTACGTGTCCATCTGCATACCTCTGCACTATGGGACCCTCCTGGGCAGCAGAGCTTGTGCCCACATGGCAGCAGCTGCCTGGGCCAGTGCCTTTCTCTATTCACTGTTGCACACAGCCAATACATTTTCCCTGCCAGTGTGTAAGGACAATGCCCTGGGCCAGTTCTTCTGTGAAGTGCCACACATCCTCAAGCTCTCCTTGCTCACACTCAAACTTCAGGGAACTTGGGCTTTTTGCTGTTAGTGTTTGTTTAGCACTCACTTGTTTTCTGTTTATTATTTTCTCCTATATGCAGATCTTCAGGGCTGTGTTGAGAATGCCCTCTGAGCAGGGATGGTACAAAGACTTTTCCACCTGCCTCTTTCACCTGGCTGTGGTCTTGTGTTTACCAGGACTGGGTTTTTTGCCTACCTGAAGGCCCCCTCCATCTCCCCATCTCAGGAACTAGTGGTGTCATTTCTGTACTCGGTGGTACCTCCAGCCCTGCACCACCACACCCTGCTGACCACACCATTCCTGATCCAGGCCAGAGCCTTTGGCCTTCTTGGCCACCTGGGCACACTGCTGGCTCATGTACAACCTGCTGTCCATCAGTGCCCCCAGGTCACTTTATGCCTGGTCACTGTACAGCCACTCTGCCTCCAGCCTGTAACACTGCAGGAGTTGTTCTGGCCAAAGTGCAGGATCCAGCATTTGGACTTGTTGAACCTCACCTTGTTGGATTTGGGCTCTGGATCCAGCCTGTCCAGGTCCCTCTGCAGAGCCCTCCTACCCTCCAGAAGACCCACACTCACACCCAGCATGGTGTCACCACGGTCTTACGAGGCCCTAGAATGTCACAATGGTCTCTATGATTCCATGGGTCCTTCCTTTGTCACAATACCTCTTTGGTTCCATGTGACCCCTTGATGTGTCAAAGTCCCTTGGATCCCTGGGCCCCACAGTCTCACAAAGGCATTTTGGTCCCCCAAAGCCCTGCAGTGTCACAGTGGATCCTTGGTTCCATGAGGTCTCGCAGTACAGTAATATTCCCCTTGGTTCCACAGTGTCACAATGGCCTCTTGGTCCCAAGAGGCACCACAATGTCAAACATGTTTCCTTCATTCCCTGAGTCCATGAGGAGTAGCACTGGCCCCTTGGTTCCATGAGGCCTCCAAATGCCACCATGAATTCCCTGGTGCTGCAGTATCACAATGGAGCCCTGGTTCCACAAGATCCTGCATTGTCACGAGGGACACTTGGTTCCATGGGGCACCACAGTGTCACAATTGTTCCCTTAGCTCTAAGATTCCTTACAGTGGAACAATGGTCCCTTGATTACATTGGGCCCAGGCTCTCACAAGGCTCTCCTTGGTCCCACAGTGTCACAATGGTCCCTTGGTTCCACAAGGCCCTGCAGAGTCACAATGGCCTCTGTGGTTCCACTAGGACCCAGAGTGTCACAATGGACTCCTTGTTTCTTGTAGCCCCACAGTGTCATAGTGGCCCCTTGGCTGTGTGGTGCCATGTTGTACACAGTGTCACTCTGGTTGTCTCAGTTCCACGAGGCCCTGCAGTGTCACAATCATCACAGAATCACCCAGGCTAGAAAAGAACTTTGATAACCTCAAGTTACACCTGTGACCCAACACCAGCTTGTCACCCAGACCATGGGACTCAGTACCACATCCAGTCTTTCCTGAAACACTTCCAAGCATGGTGACTCACCCACCTCCCTGGGAAGCCCATTCCAATGCCCAATCACTGTTTCAGTGAAGAATATTTCCTAATGTCCAGCCTAATTGTCCCCTGGTGTAGCTTAAGTTTGTGTCCTCTTGTCCTGTGACTGTTCCCTGACACAAGAGCCTGACCTCCACCTGGCTGCACCCTCCTGTCAGGGAGTTGTAGAGGGTGATGAGATCTCCTCTGAGTCTCCTCCAGGATAAACATCCCCAGCTCCCTCAGCTGATCCTCACAGAACTTGTGTTCCAGACCTCTCACCAGCCTTGGTCCCCTTCTCTGGACACGCTCCAGCCTCTCCATGTCTTCCCTAATTTTTGGTCCAGAACTGGATGCAGCACTTGAGGTGCTGCCCAACTAGTGCTGAACACTAGGAAAGAATCACTGTCCTGTTCCTGCTGGCCACACCATTCCTGATCCATTGCAGTTCCAGGTGTTGGATGAGGGAATTAGAGGGAGGGGGTGGGGACAAAGTGTTATTTATTGTCATCCATGAAGGGTCTTGATTTTCATATCTGTTCAGACTTCATTAGAAGATTCAGGGGTTCAATATGAATTGGACATTGCTGGTATCAACCAATAAATATGAAAAAAAATCTGGACAAATACTTCTCCCTACATTGTTTTCAATATAGTATATAGTATACAGTATATTCACTTTGAATACACTACTGAAATCTGTCTAATTAATCACAGAAGAATTGAAGACTTAAATTATTCCCAGGGGCTTTTCTTGTTTGGGTGTTTTGAACAAATACTTTTGAGTTTTTTTCACTGAATCCCTGAACTGAAGAGGTCAAGAAAGAAGAGTTCAATATTAAGTTTGTCGTGATTTTGCACTGGCTAAATTGCCAATGCACCCTCTAGAATTATTTACTCATTTTCTGCTGTGAGATGGGATTAGGAGGAAGGCAAAACTAGCTCAGACTTTAAAGGGTACAAAGAAAAATCTTTATTACTAGAAACTACAAGAAAAAAAATCTTAATAAAACTTTCAGAACATTTCTCTTCCCCCTACAACTTCTTTTCTTTCACAATGATAACATACAGAAATGGATCAGTCAATTTACCATCTCTATAAATAGCCTTTCACCAATTTACTTAGGTGAGGAGAACTTTTCATCAGTCTATGGAGATTTTACCACAAGAAAACAGTTTTCTTCCGGCATCTATATCGCAGTGAATCAGCCATTCAGGAGAATATAAATCTGATCACTGTGTAAAAATCCCTTCCTCGACTTACAGGTTGCCTGTAATTATTTTTGAGGACCGTATCAACTTATGAGACAGCACCCAAAGGCTGATGGCCTCCTCTCCCCCTTGACCCTGGGGGTTTTTGGAAAAACTTATCAGGGGCAGCATTCCAGCTATGCCATGGGCTGGTCTGGCCACTCTGGGGGGAGGGGGAAGCAGGCAGGATCTCAGCAGCTGATGGCACTGTCTAAGAATACTCCTTTCCCCAAGTTACTCAACATTTAAAAAAGGACAGAAAAAGAAGAAATAGAAAACACAGAAAGACAAAAAAAGGTACAGAGATGCACACTCTTGGATTCCAGTACTGTTCAGACAGAAATTCCAAGAGGAAGTAGGGTCAAGATGTGCTCTTGCCTAGTGGTCTGCCTTAAATTCTTCTTGGTCTTCCTGGGTCCTTCCCCCAGGTAGAACTTTTGGTCATTTGGTCACTCAGGAACTGGGCTGGGGCTCCAGGGATGAATGTGGAACATTGCCTTTGGTGTGACACAGACCACAGGAGCAGGCAGGGACTTGGACTGAGCACGTGTTCCGTGTTTTTTTAAGCCCCTGGGCCTTCATGGGTCTCCCCCCATATGGGTATTGTGATTGCTGGAGCAATCAGAGCCTGGGTCAGCACCAGCCCACTGTGTGACTAACTGACAGCTCATGCCAAGGTGCCTGGGACACTGATCTCATCCAGCCTCTGACAGCGACCATGGTGACACTGCAGAACCTCATAGAACCGTGGGTCAGTTGTGACAAGGACAGCAGCAGATCCAAGGACACCATGGAGACACCACAGAGCCTCATGGAACTAGAGACCATTGTGACATTCTTGTGCCTCATGGATTCAGGGGGACCATTGTGACTCCAGACCCCTAGGGAACCAACAGTCAAGGAAGCTCTGGGGCTCATAGAAACAAGGAGCCATTGTGTAACTGAAACAGGGAAAATTAAAATTAAAATTAATGAGTTAAGGGTAAAAACACAGGAGGATGCTTTAACTAGAAGGGGACTAACAAGATTCTCTGAGTGCTTAACATTCACTCTCTTTGCAAGAACAGGAGGACAGAGCAAGGCTTCAAGATAAGATAGAGGGCCAAGAAGGTGCAAGCAGGATGGAAGAGAGAGGCCCCTTCCAGACAAGGGGGATTCCTTAGACCCCTGAGCCAACAAAAACTGGTATTAAGGTCTGGAAAGGAACCTAAGACTAATATGCAAAGAAGGTGAGGTTAAAAGTTCAAAACTGAGAGGAAGACTGCTTACTTCATCCCAGACAGCCACCAGAACAACAAACAAGGAGGAGTGTGAAGTCACCAAGTGCCGTGGAGCTAATTTTAATACGAAGCAGGGACGGGGGGGTTAGGAAATGAGTATGTATTAGGTGCATTGTGCAATCCTAATTTATAGAGAATAAAAAGAGAGGCGCAGGTCATCAAAGGTGTGCATGTTTTTGGAGAAGCTGTCCCCCATGCACCTCAGTGCTGAATAAAATACATACCTATAACTTACTTTGTGGGTTATAAAGTTTTTCTGTGCATCAATTTGGGTGACCCTGCTGCTCCCCTGAGATTTCGGGGTGCCCTCTTAGCCCACCTCAGAGCTGGAGCCGGTGCAGAATGCCACCTGCACCGACCACACAGACCAAAGCACCTGGGTGTACCTGCGCTGCATCATCTCCTGAGGTAACTCAGGGCTCCCTCCCACCTCTGGGGCCCTTGCCTCGAGTTTTGGGGTAACCCTGAATGTTCAGTTGCCCCCTGACAGCCCCCCCAGCATGGAGGGTCATCTGTGTCCACGTTGACTGAATGGATGCAACAGTGACCATTATATTTTCCAGCCCATCCAGTAGAGTCGCGACACTTGGGTGCTCCAAACATCACCTGGACATCCCCAAAAATCACCTGGATACACCTGGGTAGCCCCCAGTGTATCCTGGATCACGGCAAAAATTACCTGGATACACCTGGGTACTTCTTGGATAACTGGATCAACCAAAACCCCTAGGGTCCCCCAAAACTTGTGTCCCAAAACTCCTCATTGCTTTGACTGGGTGGACCTGGTGTCCCGTAGTTCGCATTGACTTCAATAGCTAAACCCAGTGCCCCAAAAATTTTGTTGCTAAAAATCTCGATTTTGGCTTCAGAATTCTCAGAATTTGGACTGAAAATGGAGATTTTTGGGCTTACCTGGAGGCACAGCTCCAGCACAAGTTGCAAGTGTGGGATCAGGGATTCAGAACTGGCTTCCAGGAATTCATCCAGGACTTCCACAGACCCAGCATCATGATCCTGGAAGGGAAATTTCTGGAATTGAGCCCAACATTTCCCTCAGATTTACCCAAGGTGTCTCATTTTAGCACCAAAGTTCCACAAAAGTCCTGTTGAATTTAATGCATAGGCTGGGTGTCCCTAAATCCACTGAGACTTAAACAGGGTAGACCTGCTGTCTCTAAATCCCTATTGATTTCTTCTGGGTAGACATGGTATCTTGGAATTCCTATTGATTTCAATTGGCAGGCTTGATATCCAAAATATGCCTGTCAGAACATCATTAAAACAAAAGATGAGCAACTCAGAGACATTGTAAAAGACAGTTTATTGCTTTATTGCATCAGTCTCATAGAAGGGTGAGACGTTAAAAGTGTTACACCGAATGCCATAATATCAGAAGCCATCTCATTCTCAGTTACAATTCCTTACATTAGTTTTTTAGCCAATCACATATTTCTATGAACTTTGCTAATGCCTTTTATCACCAATCATAAATTGCTTTGCTTCCCACACTTTTGCTGCCATGTGCATTTTTCAACCAATCATATAACACTTTACAAATTTGTAATGATACATCTTAAACTTCTAACTAACTAACCAACTAACTAATTAACACCACCCTGTCACCCAGACCATGGCACTCAGTGCCACATCCATTCTATGCTGAAACTCTTCCTGGAACAGTGACTCATCCACCTCCCTGGGAAGCCCATTCAAATGCCCAATCACCTTCTTTGTGAAGAATATTTATTAATGTCCAGCCTGAACCTTCTTTGGTGCAGCTTTAAGGCTGTATCCTCTTGTCCTGTGACTGTTCCCTGGGGAAAGAGCCCAACTCCACCTGGCTGCACCCTCCTGTCAGGGAGTTGTAGAGGGTGATGAGATCTCCTCCGAGTCTCCTCCAGGATAAACATCCCCAGCTCCCTCAGCTACTCCTCACAGGACTTGTGTTCCAGATCCCTCACCAGCCTTGTAGCCCTTCTCTGGACACTCTCCAGCTCCTCCATGTCCTTCCTAAATTGGGGGCCCAGAAGTGGACACAGCACTTGAGGTGCTGCCCAGCCACTGCTGAGCACAGGGGAAGAATCACTGCTCTGAGCCTGCTGGTTGCACTGCTCCTGGTCCACAGGAGTCTGAGGGGTTGGATGAGGGAAATGGTAAGGAGGAGATGGGGATGGGGACAAAGTGTGATTGATTGACCATCATGAAGGGTATTGATTTTCATATCTATTCAGACTGCATTAGAAGGTGCTGGGGGTCAGTATCAGTTGGACAGTTCTGATATCCATCTATAAACAGGAAAAGAACCAGGAGAAATCACTTCTCTCGGCATTGTTTTCAATATATTATATTCACTTGGAATACACTTTTGAAATCTATCCAATTAACCACCAAAGATTTGAAAACTTAAGTTTTCCCCAGGAGCTTTTCTTATGGGTGTTTTTAACAGATGTTTATGAGCCTTTGCCACTGAATTCTGGAACTGAAGAGCTCAAGAAAGAAGAGGCCTCTGGAGTAATAAAATTCAACAGCATCCTCCAAGTGGCTGAGGATCCATCCTCATCAGAGCAGGAATGATGGAACAGAAATAGGAACAGGTGACGCACTGATTGTCCACTGACTGATCACACCTACTGACCTTACCCACTGACCACATCCCACTCACCACCCAAATGACCATACCTCCAATGATCACACCCACTGACCATAACCACTACATACACTCACTGACCACACCCATATCCTAGAAACCAGTGCCAACACCCCACTGACCACACCCACTGACCACCCCAATGACAAATCCCATTGACCACACCCCCCTGACCAACCCAACAACAACCCCTCCGAAAATACTGAGCACACGCAGTCCTGATTATTTCTGCTCACTCCTCTAAGTTATTCGAAATCCCCCTTCTCCAATAGCTCAAACAGCTGGCTGCTTCCTTTTCCTATTTGACCAGGCGGAAATTCCACAAATACATACTTGTATCTCAAATACTGAAAGTTAAACTACAAGGGGAGCCTTATAATTCATTTTTCCAAGCTGGCACCATTCCCAGTCTTTTTCAAAAATATCCGAATTCTCCAGCTTTAAACATTTTTCACTCACTACCTCAAAATGATTGTGAATCTCAGGAGCTCCAGAGCACACTCAGGGCACCTAGGTCTCCTTCTACAAGATATACAATGCCATCTCTTGTTACACCCTCTACAGCAGAGAAGGACCCAACTTGGATGCCACCCTGGTTCCCAATGAAAAATTGTCAGCCCACACAAAAAGCAAGGAGTTACCCCTATTAGTCCTATTGTGGGTTTCTGAAATTATTCTCAACTGGGAGCTGTTCCCAGGAAAAAAACCAAAAATAATTACTTGTTTGACTCTAATACAATCCCCCCAAAAACACCCTCTTTCTCTTCCCTTTCCCACATTGGACAATAGTCCTGTCTTTTCCTTCACCTGGTTGGAGCCCAAACCATCTAGAGAGCCCTTGCCTGGATGGCTTGGCACTTGTGGATCACTCCTGAGATTCGTTGGCCACTTTTAACAATTTAATATAATTGCAATTACAATTTTTAGCACAAGATGGTAGTGTTGTATCACAAATGAACTCTCTTAACTTGTTGCAACTATAACTTTCAACACAAGGTGGTAGTGTTGTCTCAAAACCATACCATAGCCATCAGAATTGTACAAAAATCTCACATCTGATCGCAACCACAACAACAGCTTGCCAAGACAGCAGCAATAAACACGGATTTGCCCAAACTCACCCCCACAATTGCTGGTGGTGCCCTCCAAAGTACGGCAAATCCTTCCACTGGCAATTTAAACACCAGGATTTGCTCAAGCCCACCCTCAGAAGTTGCTAGGGGTGTTCTCTGCAGCAGAGCAGAATCTCTTCACCAGTAACTTAAACAGTTCTTTCTGCAGTACCTTTCAGCCCCCATCGTGCATAGAACATCTTCTATGTCTTACCAATTTGCCCTCTCACCCTGGGTAATTTTAAAATCATAAACATACCATTTTGTCCTTGGCCTGCAGACTTGTCTGTCTCCTGCACTGAAGCAGGCAGGAGTGGAGGTCTCTTGTCCAAGAGGGACTTGGGTTGGTGCACCTGGAGCTGTCACACTCCCATCTGTTTCTGCAGGAAGAGAAGGTCCTGCTGCGGTCACCAAAATGATTAATGAAAGGCAAGGACAAAATACCTTTCAACCAGTTTTGTCTAAATGATATGTTTATTTCAGTGCTGGGAGGACACACAGGATTGCTCCCAAAGGCTTTTAGCCCTCTATATATTCACAAAGGTCATGCATATTCCAAGATGCCTATACATATTTATTACCTGTCACCATCCATTCCCCACTAGGTCTTAAAATTATTTGCCTACTCATTGTGGTTGCGTAGTATTCCCCTGGTATTGGGTCGGTGGTCTTTTAAATGAGTTGGAGGGTTTCAGGAAAGGAAGTAAGGATCATCTACCTGGCTCTAAACTTTTTACCTCTGTCCTGTTACTATGATTACTTGGCCCTTTAATCCCTTCTTCCTGGTCTTTATTAGTTTCAGTGTCAAAATTTATGATGTATGGGTCTCCCCTGGCTGGCTCTGAGTATTTTCTAATGTGTATCAGTTTTTGCTTAAATGCTTCCTTATGTGTATTTTGACTGATTCTGAATGTTAAACAATCAATCTTTATCAACTTCGAATCCCTGTACTAAGATCTATACCTCTATGGGTTACATTCCTAACCTCTAGCTTCTAAACCTTCTGAGATACCCCATAACTTGTTTCCTTGAACACACAATTCTTTGAGCTGTAACAGAATACTATAGTTCAGTGGAATCCTACTTTGGGCCATGGTCACCTGGTTGAGATAGATGGTTTTTTCCCCAGGAAGGAAAACTGAGAAGTCCAAGTGTTTTGGAAGAAGATGAGAGGTGGCCACCCTTGGGCTAAGCCAGCCTGACCTATCTCTCCTGACACCTTTCACTTGGGGGAAATCCTTGGACATAGAGATTTTTGGAGGTGGAATCGCAGGTTTGCTTGTGGGTGCCTGGAATGGAAGAAGAGTTCTTTTAATTAGGAAAGCACAGAGCCCCAGTGTTTCCAAAGGCAGATGAGAGCCAGCCCTCAGGAAGTGAAGGCCAGCCAGATTTGTCAGTCATGGCAGCTTTTGCCTGGGAGCTGTCTTTGGATATAGGGAATTCTGGAGGTGGATTCCCAGTTTTGGCCATGGGTACCAGGAGGACAAGAACAGTTCTTTTCCACAGGAAAGAAAGCACAGAGCCCCAGTGCTTCAGTAGCAGATGAGAAGCGACCCTCAAGATCAAGGAACCATTGTGACACTGTGGGGTCTTGTCAGGCCAAGGGGTGATTTTGTCACTGTGTGGCACCATGGAACCAAGGACTCCATTGTGACACTATAGGCCCCATGGAACTAAGGATTCAAGGAACAGTACAGGACCCCATGGAACCAAAGGTCCATTGTGACCCTGCAGGGCCTCATAGAATCCTGGAGGCCAGGATGACACTTTGGGGCCTCATTGAATCAAGGGACTCTGCAGGGCCTCATGGAACCAAGGAGACCCTTCTGACATTGTGAGTCCCCAGGAAACCAAGGTTCCATTTTGATACTGTGGCACCAAGGAGACCCCTGTGACAGTGCAAGGCCTCATGTAAATAAGGGACTATTGTGACACTGTGGGGCCCAATGGATACAAGGGGCCAGTGTGACAGAGCTGGGCCTCATGGAACCAAGGATCCAATATGACACTACCACTGTGACCCTGCAGTGCCCCATGGATCCAAGGGAACAGGTGACAGATCTGGTTGGCTTGGCCTGACTGGTACAACTGCCCTTGGCATGCCCATTGCCATGCTTTTGTCATGTGCCCTGAAACGCTGGGGCGCTGGGCTTTCCTTAAAAGGGAAAAGAATTGCCCTTCTCATTCAAACATCCACGGTCAAAGTGGGATTCTCCCTTCAAAATTCCCTATATCCAGGGATTGCTCTCAGACAAAAGCTTCCATTATCAACAAGTCTGCCTGCACTTGTCTTCCTGAGAGCTGGCTCTCACCTGCCTTCAAACACTGGGGCTCTGTGCTTTCCTTCCTATAAAGGAACTGAGGGAGCTGTTTACTTTTGGATGGTTCTCAGGAACAAACTCCAGAGCCCATTATATGCAGATGGTTACAGTAACAATTTATTAAGCACGGAGAGGGCGTGGGTATCGAGAAATCCTACTGAGGGCTGTCTGCTACAGCTCAAAGTAGGACAGAAATTGAGAATAGGATAATAGGATAGGAAAAGGATAATATAATGAAGGGAGGGAAGAAGAAAGAAATGAAAAGCAGAGGCTAAGTGTGAGGAGGGGGAGAAGGGAGGGTAAGGGGTTATAGGAAAGAAAGGGAAAGAGGGGGAGGGAGAGTAAGGAAGGAGAAGAGAGTAGAAGAAAGGAGAAAGAGCACGAGAGAGAGGACAAGAGTGTAAGAGAGCAATTTCCCGTTTACAACACTTTAAATCTCTTTCTACTATGAATATTTCAATTTCCTCTAACCAATCTAGTACAAAATACAAATTCTATAGCATTTACATACAGCCTGTAGGAGTTTTTGTATTACCATTTGTCCAAGTTTAGGACAAATTTGGGGAAAAGACCTCAAAAGAAGCCCCCCCCCCTCCCCAATTCGTTCCTTCACCGGGCTCGGAAAGAATTTTCTTTAGTGGAAAGTGGAAAAAACTTATTTATTAACAAAAATACAAAAAGAAACACTTCCCAGCACACACCCAGATGACCAAAAACTTTCACCGAGAGAGTGAGACAAACTCGGCTGATCTTCACTGGGAAGGGCAGCAGAGCTTCTTGGGCAGACTGCCAGAGGTGGTCTCTGAAGTTCAGATGCGTCTCCTCTGGAGCCAGTGCAAATCTTGGGGATGAGGAGAAGGGAGAGAGGGAGAGGGCCAGCCGGGAGCAAGCAAAAGCAAACCGAGGGCAAGCAAAAGCGAATCCAGGGCAAGCAAAAGCAAGAGGGGGGCAGCTAAAGCAGTGGGAGGGGCAGGTAAAGCAGCATCTGTCAGTAAGTCACTGATTGCAATTGAAGTGGCATTACCTTCTTTGCTGAGCCAACATCCCAATTGGTTTAATTGTTTCAGGGCCACTGAAGAACTTAGCTGAGGTAAGTAGATGCTTATGATAATTAATAGTCCAGAATTCCATGGGTGAAAGCCACTATCACAGTTTCTTTCATAATGATATCCTGTGGAGGATCTAATTTTTCTATTTTTCTTTTTGACCACCTCTTTAACACTGGGTGCAGTTATTGTGAGCTGTCCTAGGGCACAAGGGCCACCCTCTATATATGCGTGTAAGCCCTGCCAGGCTCTGTGTCCACAAATGAGCCAAATCCCTTTGGGAGATTGTATTGGAAGTTTACTGAATTTACTTGCATGCAGCTCAGAGTATTTGAGAAGTTTAGTTTGATTACACCAAAAAGTCACATTGCTATAAGCTGTGTGATATAGGGTAACATTTAAATGAGGACTGTGTCCTTCCATGAGATGAAAGATGTAACAGCAGTCCATAGTTACTGAACCTAGGATTTCCAGCTCTTAAAGATCAGATTTCTCAACTTTAGAATTGTCAATATAAGTTCGATACTTTTGACTGGGATCTGAAAGAGCATGAGGATCATGGTATGGCCAGTACCTCTCAAGGGTAACATTATCAAAACATTTTGGGAAAGGTACTCCAACTAAACAGGTTGAAAAGGGTGTTTCAGGACTTGTGTTAGATAGGCAAATGGTATCAGAACCTGCAGGCTTGGCTAAATTAACCCAAATATTTGTCTTTGGTTGACTTACAAGTAAAGCTTGACTACAAAAACTAAAAAGAAAAATAATATGCATTCACATAATCGATACAACTCCATTTTTTTCCTGAGCTGTTTCTGGTAGGTTTCTTTCTCTTGATGATTCTGCACTGCTCAGGTCTGCGTGCTTGCTTCCTGGCTTCTTGCAGGATCACTGGCTGATGTGGGGGCTTCAGGAGGCTTCGATGCACAGTAGGGCTTCACATTCTTTTCTGACATCCATTTGAGTCCTGCATCTGTGGAGATACATGCAAACCTCTTTCCCCATGTTATGAGGTTGTATGGTCCCTCTATTCGTCCTGTTTCTAAGTTTTTCAACAAGTCAAAAAGTGGAGCAAGTTCATCAGCAGTAATTCCTAACACAAGTCTGACCCAGTTATCTCTCCTAAAAGCTGTTGTAGATCCTGTAAAGTGTGAACCTCTGTCCGGATTTGTACTTTCTGAGGCACAATAGATTGTTCTGTCAATTTCCATCCCAAATATTTCCAAGGAGCAGTCTCTTGTATTTTTGATTCAGAGATCACCAGTCCTGCTTTTGTGATTTCAGCAAATACACTATCATGGGTTGTCTCCATTTGTTTCTGCATTGGAGCTGCTATCAATAGGTCATCCATATAATGGATTATGAATGATTGTAGGAATTGCTCACGAACTGGAAATAAGGCATGGGCTGCATAATATTGGCAGATGGTCGGAGAATTTTTCATTCCTTGTGGCAAAACGAGCCAATGGTACCTTTGAAGTGGTTCCTGCAGGTTTGTGCTTTGAACGGAGAAAACAAAGCGAGGTGCATCGTCTGGGTGTAGTGGGATGTTAAAGAAACAGTCCTTTAAATCGATAATAACAAACGGCCAGTCTCTTGGGATCATGGAAAGGTTGGGCAGGCCTGGTTGTAGGGCTCCCATGTCTTCAATCACTGCATTAATTTTTCTGAGGTCATGTAATAATCTCCAGAGGCTTTCTTATGGATTACAAATACAGGTGAGTTCCATGGGCTGGAAGTGGGTGTTATGTGGCCTGTTTGCAGTTATTCAGCCACTAGGTTTTTAAGAACACTCAGCTTATTGTTTGTTAGGGGCCACTGAGCTTCCCAAATGGGGGTGTCTGTTTTCCAGGTTAATTTAAAAAAGCTGAGTGTCTCAGTGGCCCCTATGAAAAATCCAGTTCAATTCTGGCCCCCCACTAAGAAAGCAAATCTCTTCCCCAGACTGTGATGTGTCTTTGCACTACATAGGGACGGACCAATGCCTTTTTCCCGTGTGGTCCTGTAATGCTAATTAAAAGGAATCATTCCTCCTGCACAAACACCCATGGCCAAAATTTATACTTTTCGTCCAAAATTCTTATCTGCAATGGTTTCTCCCAGACAAAAGTTGCCAGGACACACAGGTCTGGCTGGCCTTGTCCTCTGGTGGATGCAGTTCATCAGCCCCTGAAACACTGGTGTTCTGTGGTTTCCTTCCTGTGGAGATCATGGTGACACGGAGAGGCCTTCTAAAATGATGGGACCACTGTGACACTGTGGGGACCCTGTGGCACCAAGGACATCACTGTAGCTCTGCTGGGCTGCATGGTCCCAAGGGGCAGTGTGAAGCAGCAGGGCTTTGTGGAACCAAGAGGTCATTGTTGCATTACAGGGCCTTGTGCAGCCAAAAGGCCGCTGTGATCCTGCAGGGCACTGTGGATCCATGGAGAACATTGTGGCATTGCCAGGCCCCACGGAACCATGGAGACCATTGTGACACTGTGGGGCCTCATGGAGCAAAAAAACCCATTGTGATCCTGCAGGACCTTATAGAAGCAAGGGGCCATTGTGACACTGCAGAAGGAATGAAAACATTTTGACACTCTGGGACATCATGAGCTGAGGGGAGATGGAACAGATCTCATTGGTATTGTCTCCCAGGGGTGACCTGACAGATCCAGCTTATCTTGACATCTTGAGGGCTGCCTCCCTTCTGTCCCTGGAGCACTGGGGCCCTGTGCTTTCCTTCCTATGGAAAAGAACTGGTATTCTCATCCAGGGGCCATGGACAAAACTGGAATTTGGCCACCTAAATTCTATCTATTCAAGCATTGCTCCCAGACAAAAGTAGCCAAAAACAGGGAGGACTGGCTGTCCTTGTTCCTCTGGTGATTTTCTTACACTATGAGCAGAATAGTTTCATTTGAAAACACCTTGCAGAGGACCCAGACATCTCCAGAAATGGGGTTTGGAGGTCTCAAGCAAATGACCACTATATAGGCACAAAGGAGCTCTGTGCTCAATGGAGTAGAGACTGAGGACAGCAGAGGAGAGTCCTGGGAGGGATTGAAGGGCCATTTCAGAGACAGTGGATCATTTTGACATAGTGGAAAACAGACAGAGAAAGAAAGGATTGATGCCAAAAACAGCTGAGGCAGTCCAGACTGAACACATGGTAAAAGGAATTTCTGTCCCAGGGCAGGGCTGTAGTGCAACACATCCCCCAGAAGGAGTCTGGAGCACCCCAAGGCTTTGTGTGTCCAGACAGAGGCAGGCAGGACACAGAGCTGTCAGCAAAGGAAGGGGCCAGCGAGGTGGGGCAGCCGGGGGATGACGACAGCCTGCAGGGACAGAGGCGCAGGGCATGGACACCGTGGCACAGCCTGGGCTGCAGAGGGCACAGGGATGGGCAGCAGCTGAAAGGCCCTGCCAGAGCAAACTGCTGCAGCATTTGGGCCATGGCTGCTGGCCCTGGTCCTGAGGCCAGCAGGGGACAAGTGAGCCTTGCTTTGCTGGGGCCTCATTGCCTCCTTGTCCCTGCTCAGCAGCCTGGCAGGGGCTGCCCCATGGTCCTGCCCAGGGTCTTGCACATCCCCAGAGCCCAGTGCCCCAGGAAGAGCCCTGAGCAATGAGGGAGGGACAGGATCTGCCTTGCCAGGGCCTGGGGCTCAGGCCATGGTCCTTTTGTATTCCTGAAACACTTCCAGGTTTGCTCAGCATCAGAGACATCTTTACTTTCCTAGTTCCTACCTGTCACCAATGCCTCCATTGCTCTGCTCTATCTGGTACCTTGGGGCACTTTCTCAGTCCTGTCTCTCACTGGGACCCATTAAAAGTTCAAGAAACTTTCAAGTTTCAATTTAATTTTGAGTTCCTTAGAGGTTTCTTTGAAAAACACTCTTTCGGGGACTGAATCTAATTAAAAAAATAACAAACTTCTGAGAGAGTCATTAAAGTCTTTGTGTTGTGTCTCTTGGCTCAGAGGGAGATAGTGGCAACCAGGAAAAGCTTCAAAAAGACATTTCTGCTGAGAAGCTGCTCCTCTCCCAGCCCAGCAGGGCTGAGGGTACTGCCTGCAGGCACTGAGGGGACAGGAGCCAGGCACAGACAGGCTGAAGGCAATCAGGACTGGGAAGACATTGAGCTGATACTTCACTTGGGGAAACATCTTCACAGCTCTCAACATGGTGAGTCTGTGGGTGCAGGGCAATGTCCCCTGTGCTCCTGGAGGGATCTCCTGGAGCCAGCACAGCCCACAGCATGGAGGATGTGTCAGGAGGGCTCTCCCAGTTTCTGAGGCACAGGAGGATGATGAGGATGTGCTGCAGGGCAGGGCTACCAAGGACACTGTCAGAGGGACAGGGCAGGATGGCTCCTGCTGCCAGGGATGGCTGCAGGGGCTGAAGCTGGGGTTGCTCAGGGCTGCCCAGGGCTGTCCTGCAGAGTAGCTCCTGCAGCTCTCTGGGCTCTTGGCCGCCCAGGGCATGTGCCACCTGCCAGGGGCAGCTATCAGCCTGTCTGACAGCTCCCCATGGACTGTGGGGAGAAGTTGGAGGTGGAAGGAGCCACCCCCATCAGGGTAGATTCCTCCTGCTGTGCAGATGGTGCTGCATGGCCAGGGCTGCTCTCAGCTTTCTCAAGGGAAGGGAAAGGGGCTGTCAGGTGTGTCTGTGTCAGTGAAACTCCTGCACTGTCTCACTGGGCATCAGCAGATCTGCCTCACATCTCCCTCACAAAGTGCCTCCTCACCCTCCTTTGCCTACAGACAGCAGTAGCAGCACCTTGGCTTGCATCATCTCAGTTTGTCTGAGCTGCCCTGAAGGCCCTGCTGGCAGGGAGATGCCCCTGGGCAGTGCCCTGTGCTGGGAGGGGTGTGCAGGGCAGAGCTGAGCCCCCAGGGCTGGGCTGAGCTCTGGCAGCACTTACAGGGACAAGGCTTGGATAGAGAAGAGAAGCTCCCAGTAGGCACAACTCCAGGCAAGAGACAGCCAGATCAAACCTGTATGCCCTCCATCTTCAGGTGCCTAGGGAAAGAGAGAAGGATTCAGAGAACTTGACTTTGAAACTGGACATTTCAAAGAGTCCTCTTTACTTTTTCAGAATATTTTAAGTTAAGTCAGCCTGAAATAGAGAGAGGTGTAATCACCAAATGCCAGCTGTGTGGGGCACACAGGTGTGACTGCTCTGGGAGTGGGAGTCCTTTTTTCCCACTGGGTTCCCAAATATTCAGACTGAGAAAAATGCTGACAGAGGATTTCTGTCCCTTCAACGAAGGGGGCAATACATTAACAGCAAAAATCACAGCTTAAAAATTTAAACAATTGGAAGTGACATTTCTCCAAAGAAAGAGAAGGATTTCTGAGTAAATTACTGAGAAAAAAAAAACATAGGATTGACTCAGGGAAATCTGTCCCAGTGTATAAATATTTTCTTTCAACAGTCCACAATGTCCAGAGTGAAGAAATGTCCAACAGCAGCTCCATCAGCCACTTCTTCCTGCTGCCACTGGCAGACACGCGGCAGCTGCAGCTCCTGCACTTCTGCCTCTTCCTGGGCATCTCCCTGGCTGCCCTCCTGGCCAACGGCCTCATCATCAGCGCAGTAGCCTGCAGCCACCACCTGCACACCCCCATGTTCTTCTTCCTGCTCAACCTGGCCCTCACTGACCTGGGCTGCATCTGCACCACTGTGCCCAAAGCCATGCACAATTCCCTCTGGGACACCAGGAACATCTCCTATGCAGGATGTGCTACTCAGGTTTTTTTCTTAGTGTTCTTCCTTGGAACAGAGTATTTCCTGCTCACTGTCATGTGCTACGACCGCTACGTGTCCATCTGCAAACCCCTGCACTACGGGACCTTCCTGAGCAGCAGAGCTTGTGCCCACATGGCAGCAGCTGCCTGGGCCAGTGGCTTTCTCCATGCTCTGCTGCACACAGCCAATACATTTTCCTTGCCCCTGTGCCAGGGCAAAGTCCTGGGCCAGTTCTTCTGTGAAATCCCGCACATCCTCAAGCTCTCCTGCTCTAAATCCTATCTCAGGAAACTTGGGTTTCTTACTGTTAGTGTTTGTTTAGGATTTGGCTGTTTTGTGTTCATTGTTTTCTCCTATGTGCAGATCTTCAGGGCTGTGCTGAGGATCCCCTCTGAGCAGGGACAGCACAAAGCCTTTTTAACCTGCCTCCCTCACCTGGCTGTGGTCTCCCTGTTTATCAGCACTGGCACATTTGCTTACCTGAAGCCCCCCTCTGTCTCGTCCCCATCTCTGGATCTAACAATGTCAGTTCTGTATGCGGTGGTGCCTCCAGCCCTGAACCCCCTCATCTACAGCCTGAGGAACTGGGAGCTCAAGAATGCTGTGTGGACACTGATGACTGGCTGCTTTCAGGAACATTAAAGTGCTGGCAAATTCCTGAATATCACTTGTAGTATAAGTCATCTTGGATACTTCTTCTTGATTTGGTTGTGGGGTTATTTTTCCTTTATTTTAGTTTTGTCATATTATCCATTAAAACAGCCACTGTGTGTTCTATTCCTCATTTAATTTCTGTCCATCTTTCCTTTGGACACAAAGTATGTCAATGAAAGGCTGTACTCTTCATGTCTTTAAACAATCTGTAGGATTTCTCTCCCAGCAAAATTTTCACTATAGATACCCCATGTGTTCCCTTCTCTGGAGCTGCAGCAGCAATGTCTGTGTGCAGAGCTGGGGCAGATCAGTGCTGGCACAACAGCTGTGCCCAGCAGCAGCACTTGGTGTTGCCAGTGCTGCTCTCATGTCACTGCCCCGCTGCCCTCCTGCCCCGTGTGTTGCTGCAGGGCCTGAGTGCTCTCAGGGCCGGGCACAGCCCTGGGGGTGGCAGTGCCGGGGCTGCAGCAGGGACAGGCCATGGGCACTGCTGGGGCAGCACTGACACCTCAGGGCAGAGCCTGGGGGCTCCAGGCTCCTTGGCCAGGCTCTCTAAAGAACACTTGGCCAGGCCAATGCTGAGCAGAGAAAACCCCTGTGAGCAGCCCCAGGCTGGCCATGGGCAGGCTGGGGGCAAACAGCATGGCTGGTTTTCTGCAAGGTCCCTGCAAGGGGGAGACCCTGGCAAGGAGAAGCAGAGCAGGGGCTGATCCATCCCCACTGTGCTGGACAGCCCAGGGCAGCGTCCCAGAGCATCCTCATGCAGCTGCCAACAACATCCCCCCTCTGCAGCCCATGCCTCTCCCCCAGCTCACACAGGTGCTGCATCCTTGCAGGCACAGACACGGCAGCACTGGCTCAGGAGCCCCTGTTTGCATTGCACAGAGCAGGCGTCAGCACCCCTGTGGTGCTGCTGTAGGGAGATGGAGCTGAGTGAGCACAAATGCCATCAGCCCCTGGGGCCAGCAAGGGCTGGGGATGGGAGGGAAACCACTCAGGTTTGTTGTGGCCTCTGCAGTCAGCCAGAAAATTTGTTCCCATGAGCTGTGAGTTTTCAGTCCCACTGCTGACTCAGAGCCACAGCTGCCTTTTAGCCACCCCCACAAATCCCTGAGCATTTCCTTCAATTCTCCTTTGCTTTCTTTCCTCATTCCTGATCCATATTTCTGTCTCTTTCCCAATCCTGTCCCCTCCCCTGCAAACAGCTCATCCTGATTTTGCCATTCCTCTATGGCTGCACTTCCCATTTTAGTTCCCGAGTTGTCACCATGGGAATGGCCCTTGGGGAGCAGGATCATCCTACAAGTGCTTCAGGAATTGTCTGGAGGGTTCTGCATTGCATCGTGCTGCTCCCTTGCCAGAGGCACCACAGACCAGGGGGGCACATCTGGGTTGGTGTGTCTGGGTGAGGGGCTCCCTGTTGTGTGCAGTGAAGAGAGGCTGGAGCGGCTCTGCAGGACTGACAGGATGGGCTTTGGGGCTATGTGAAGAGGCTGAGGGACCTGGGCTGCTGGACCTTGTGAAGAGGAGGCCCAGCGCTCATCCTGCAACTCTTCCAGGGGTGGTTTCAGAGAATCACAGAATGAGCCAGGCTGGAAAAGATCTTGGAGATCACAAAATCCAACCTGTGCCCTGACATCACTTTGTCTCTCTGAGCTTCCTCTTCCCAGGAATAACCTACCCTAGCTCTCTCACCCACTCCTTACAGGGCTTGTATTCCAGACCTCTCATCAACTTTTTTGCCCTTCTCGACTCGTTCCAGCCCCTTTCATGTCCTTCCTAATTTGTGGGGCCCAGAACTAGACACAGCATTCGAAATGCATCATCATCAGAGCTGAGCAAAGGGGAAGAATCACTGCCCTGCTCCTGATGCCCACAGCACTGCTGAGCCATGCCAGGTGTCATTGGCCTTCTTGGCCACCTGGGCACTCTGCTGGATCATGTCCTCCTGCTGTCCATCAGTGCCCCCAGGTCCCTATCTGCCTGGCTAATATCCAGCCACTCTGTCCCCAGTCTGTAGCACTGCAGGGTTTGTTGTTTCCACAGTGCAGGACCCAGTTCTCAGCCTTGTTAAACCTCACCTTGTTGGATTTGAGTCCTGGATCCAGCCTGTCCAGATCCCTTTTCAGAGCCCTCCTACCTGCCAGCAGATCCACAATCCCACACCAGCTTTGTGTCAACACAGTTCCAATGTCCTGTAAATTGCCATAATGGTCTCCATGAGTCCATGAGATTTCCTAGTGTCACAATGTCCCTTTTGTTCCATGGGACATCTTGGTATCACAAAGTCCCTTTGATCCTTGTTCCCCACAGTGTCACAGTGGATCCTTGTTTCCATGAGGTCTCACAGTGCACCAATGCTCTCCTTGGTTCCACAATGCCACAATGGCCTCTTGGTCCCAAGAGACACCACAGTGACAAACATGTTTCCTTCATCCCATGAGTCTCTGATGAGCAGCACTTGACCCTTGGTTCCATAGGGCCCTGCAGTGTCACAATGGCCCCATCATTACACGTGGTCCTGCTCTGTCACAATGCTCTGCATGGTCCCACAAGGCCCTGCAGTGTCACAGTGGCCTCTTGGCTCCATGAGGCCTCCGAGTGCCACCATGAATTCCTTGCTGCTGCAGTGTCACAATGAAGCCCTGGTTGTACAAGATCCTTCAGTGTCACGAGGGTCCCTTGGTTCCATGGGGCACCACAGCATCACAATTGTTCCCTTTGTTTTAAGAGTCCTTGCAGTGGAATAAGGGCCCCTTGATTCCATTGGCCCCAGGATCTCACAAGGCTCTCCTTGGTTCCACAGTGTCACAATGGCCCCTTGCTTCCCCAGGGCCTTGCAGTGTCACAATGGTCTCTGTGGTTCCACCTAGACCCAGACTGCCAGCATGGACTCCTTGCTTCCATGTAGCCCCACAGTGTCACAGTGGCCCCTTGGCTCTGTGGTGCCATGTTGTACACAGTGTCACTCTGGTCCTCTCAGTTCCATGAGGCCCTGCAGTGTCACAATGGTCCCTTGCTTCCCCAGGGTCCTGCAATGTCACAGTCATCAGAGAATCACCCAGGCTCGAAAAGACTTGGAGAACATCAAGTCCAACCTGTGACCCAACACCTGCTTGTCACCCAGACCATGGCACTCAGTGCCACATCCAGTCTTTCCTGAAACACTTCCAGGGACAGTAACACACCCACCTCTCTGGGCAGCCCATTCCAATGTCCAATCACCTTTTTTTGTGAAGAATATTTCCCAATGTCCAGCCTACTTGTCCCCTGGTGCAGCTTAATGCTGTGTCCAACTGTTCCGTGACTGTCCACTGAAAAAAAGAGCCCAGCAGCAATCCGGCTGCACCCTCATGTCAGGGAGTTTAAAGGTGTGATGAGGTCTCCCCTGAGCCTCTTTTTCTCTGGGATAAACATCCTCAGCTTCCTCAGCCACACCTCACACCTCACTGTCCTTGTATTCCAGACATTTCAACTTGCACTTCTCTGGACATTCCAGCCCCTCCATGTCCTTCCTAAATTGGGAGGCCCAGAACTGGACAGAGCACTCAAGGTCCTGCCCAGCCAGTGCCAAACATAGAAAAAAAATCACTGTCCTGATCCTAGCGGCCACACCATTCCTGACCCATACGAGTCATGGATGAGGGAAATGCTGGAGAGGGAGTAGGGAAAAAGTGTTATTGATGGTCAGTTTTCAAGGATCTTGATTTCCATATCTATTCAGAAAGTTCTGGGGGTCAATATCAATTGGAGATTGCTGATATCCATCTAGATACAGGAAAGACAAGACAAAGCAGTTCTCTATCTATTTTTTAAAGCATATTATATTCACTTGAAATACACTTGTGAAATCTGTTTAATTAACCACAAAAGAATTGAAAACATAAATTATTCCCAGGGGCTTTTTTTGTTCGGGTGTTATGAAGAAATGTTTATCTGCGTTTGTTGCTGAATTCCTGAACTGAAGAGATCAAGAAAGAAGAGAGCTCTGGACTAGTAAAATTCATCAGCAGACTCCAAGTGGCTGAGGATCCATCCTCATCAGAGCAGCAATGAACAGAAATGGGCACAGCTTTGTGGCTGCCCCAGCTCTGGGATGGGTCCTGGGCTGGAGCAGGAGCAGCTCTGGAGGGCCCCAAGGCCGGGGCTGTTGTGCTGCCCTGGGCAGGTGGGATGGCAGCAGGGGCTGCAGAGCTCTCAGGAGCTCAGGGAGAGGGGAGCAGGGCACACAGGGAGCCTCCTTTTGCCTTGGCCAAGCACCTTGCCCATGGCTGGGGCTGAGTTCTGTCTGAGCTGCAGCTGCTGCTCTGCCCTTGCCAGGGGCTGAGGCCGTGGGGCCACTGCCCAGAGCCCCCTGCCCTGAGCAGAGCTGTGGGGCCAGAGCCAGCTGGGCTGTGCTGGGGAGAGGCCCTTGGTGCTGCACAGAGCTCAGGGCAGCTGGCACAGCTTGCAGGGAGCTGGGCTGGCCTGAGAGAGCCTGGCAGAGAAAGCAGCAGTGTCCATCTCAGCCTGGCTGAGCGTGCAGGGGCAGGACTCAGCCCAGCCCTTGTGGGGCAGGGCCAGCACCTGGGGAAGGGATTGGAAACAGGCAAGTGGCCCAGAGAGGAGGCTGCTCTGTGCCCTTGGTGGCATGCACAGAGCAGGGAGGGGGCCCAGGACATTTGTCAGCACCAGCCTCTGTCCCCAGCCATTGCCAGCTCTGGCTGCTGAGCCCAGGTTTGCCCTGGGCTGAGTTTGGCTGTGGCCCAGCTCCATCCTGCTGTGGGGCTCAGGGCCTGTTCCTGGCCATGGCCAGTCCTGCCCGGCCTCTCCGCTGGCCCAGAGCCCGGCAGAGCCCGGGGCAGGGCTGTCAGTGCAGCCCACAGGTGCCACGGGCTGTGCAGGAGCTGGCAGAGACTGTCCAGCAGGGAGGCCATGGGGCACAGAGCCCCAGGGCTGCTGTGACCCCATGGCACAGGGGCCGTTCCCACCCGCAATGTTCCTGTCCTGGGCTGGGATGCACAGGGGCTGTGCCACCATGGCTGGGGCAGGGGCCTAAAGGGGCCACAGAGCTCCTGCCATGGTTGACAGCAAGGCCAGGCACACACAAGGAATTGCTGTGCATTGCCTGTGCTGGGCAGGGCTGGCTGTGGCAAGAACACAGCTCAGCTGGCCTTGGTGACTGCAGGAAAAGTGAAGAGCCCAAAGAGCCTCCATGGCTCTGTTGGAGAAGGGAAATGCATGGCTACTGGGGAATGGGGAAAGATTGAATTCCAGGAGACACTCATGTGAGGCTTAGGAAGGTTTGAAGAGAATCTTCACAAGCCTCAGAGGGGGATGTTACCTAATAAAACACCATTTCTACCTGGGGAGCACACACAATGCTTGTTCTTCAAAACCCACTGGTCCATGGAACTGCACAATGCCCATTGTGTGAGAAGGACAATTGGAAAGAGACCAGCTGCCGTTGTGCCAACTTTTAGCAGTTTTTGAGCAGTCAGATGTGACTGGCATTACCAGCCACCAGAGACCACCAAAGAGACCCCCAGAACATAGCAACAAATCTGTGAAGTGGATTGAATATATGTTGATGATTTTAGGGAATGGATTATAATTTGTATGTTTATTCTGGGACAATCACTGAACATATAAAAGACAGTCTGTACACAGGAACTTTCTTGTACTCAGCATGCACACCTTTGGGAGGATCTTTTCTCCCATTGTGTCTCTGGCTGAATAAAGAACGCTGTTTCTTACTGCTCCCTTGGTGTTAATCAGTTTATTTTTTTTTTCTGATTTTTTGTAGCAGTGTCACAGTGGCCCCTTGGTTCCGTGAGACCCTGTAATGTCATGATGATCTGCTTGGCTCTGCGGTGTCATAGTTGGACTCCTGCTTACAGGAGTCCTCAAATGTCCCAATGGATCCCTGTTTCCATAAGTTCTCAGTCTGTCACGATATTCTCATCAGTTCAATCAGGCCCCACAGTGTCCCAAAGTTCTGCTTGGCTCTGCAGCTTTAAAATGGCCCTTGGTTCTATAAGGTCATGCAGTGCCTCACTGGCCTTTGCTTATACAAGACCTGGAAGTACCACAATGATCCCCTTGCTTTCAGGAGGCCCTGAAGTGTCAGAATGGCCCTTGGGCTCCTTGAGGCCCCACAATGTCACATTAGACCCTTGTGACCCCTCTGTTGCATTGGTTCCTCAATTCCATGAGCCCTTGCAGTGTCACAATGCTCTCTTTAGTTCCATGAGGCTCTGCTGTGTCACAACAGTCCCTTGTTTCCATGGGGCACCCCAGTGTCACAAGGGTCTCCATGGCTCCAGAGTGTGACAATGGACCCTTGGTTACAGGAAACCTGCAGTGTCACAGTTGACATTTGAGGGCTGGAACCCCTCAGCTCTGGAGCCAGGCTGAGAGAGCCTGGGCACAAGAAGGCTCAGGGAGATGTTAGAGCCCATCCCAGCACCAAAATGGGCTTTGAGAGAGCTGGAAACGACTTCCAACAAAGGCCTGGAGTGACAAGACAAGGGGGGGTGGCCATGAGGTGAAGGAGGGCATGTTTAGATGAGATATTGGGAAGAAATCTTCCCAGTGAGGGTGGTGAGGTCCTGGCACAGGTTACCCAGAGAGGCTGCAAACTCCCTACCTCTGGAGGAGCTCAGGCCATGTTGGATGGAGCAATCTGGTCCAGTGGGAACAGTCCCTGCCCATGGCAGGAGATTGGAACTAGATAATCTTCAGGATTCCAATCCAAGCCATTCTATGATCCTAGATTTGCCCCTCCTGGCCTCATTTAGCAGCAGGTTGATATGTTCCCCTTGCAGCCATTTACTGCAAACACAGTGACTGAATTGACTTTGCCCTGGATGTTGCCTGCAGCCTCCATCAGCTCCAGCTGAGCTTTGGCTTTCCTAAACACATGAACACACACTGAGGTCAGATTTATGAATTCCTTCTCCTGGTCGTTGTGCCGTGGCTCATTCCTGGCATTTGTCCCTGAGGCAGCATAGCCCCCCTGGCCAGCAGAAGCCCCACATCCCCCTCACCAGACCCGGCACAGCACAGGGAGTGTTTTGGGTGGGCAAATGTTCCCCAACAGAGTGTCCACTCCAGTTCTCAGTGTCCCATCCCACCACCCACCCATGCCAGGGATGACAGAGAGCCCTGCTCTGGGGTCTGCCAAGGGCTGGGTGAAGAGACAGCCCAGGCAGGGCTGATGCTGCCCCTACAGCAGTGCTGAAATCAGCAGCAGGAAGGAGATAACCACAGAACAAACAGATCAATAAACTGAGGGGAGTGCCCAGGTCTGAAAGTGGCTGATGGAAGAGGCTGGAGGGATGTTCAAAGCCCTGCCTGGAGCACCTTCTCAGGCTGGCCATGCCAGCAAGGCCACACACCAACTTCCTCAGTGCTGCATTTGCCTGAGATCCCTGCCAGGGGACTGGCACAGCACCACACACCTGCTGGAACGTGTCCTGGCCCTGCAGAGTCACACAGCTCGGGTGACACAAGTGGGTTTAATCTCCTGGGCACTTCCCAGTCTAGCCCAGCTTCTGCCCAGCTCAGCCCAGCAGCCCATTTTGTGTGAGACTCATGGCAGTGCCCACTCTGGGATGCTCCAGCACTGGGGGCACTCACCCCATAGCCTTGGCCCCCTTGAAGAACTCGGCACGTGCTGAGGGGCAGAGAACAAAGTCAGCCTCCACATCACCCCAAGGCTGGAACTCCCTATGGCAGAGGAAATGAGCTCAGTGACAGTGCAGAACTGCTGGTCCTGCTCCAGAAGATGCCCAGCACAGGCTGCCTCTGCCTGCTCAGTGCCAGCCCCTCTCTCTCCCCAGACCTGCACAGCAACCCTGGCAGAGACAGAGGGGCCTGGCCAGAGATGGTGCCTGCAGCAGCAGCTGCTTCCTCTGCATTCCTCCCTGCAGGTTCAGAAACACTCCCTTGCTCCTCTCCCTGGACATCTCTTTCCCCAGCTGAATGTGTCCTGGCTGGATGGGCTGGCTTGTCCTGCTGGCCCAGCCGCTGCTCCCCACAGAGCCCTGAGCTGGCACTGCTGCTCAGGACACACCAGGTTCTGCTGCTGTCCATGGCTGGGGCTGCAGGGAAGCAGCAGCTGCAGGGGGAAGGTTGCAGAAAGGCTCTGGGCACTGAAGCTGAAAGGGGCACCACAGGGTCTGCAAGTTCCCTGTGTGGGAGCTGAGCTTGTGACCCCTTGAGCCCTCCTAAGTGCTGGGGCTGTACCTGCAGCTCCAGAGGAGATGTGACAGTTGGAAACAGAGACAAGTAATTCCTGCTGGATTCTTTATTGTCTTTGCTTATACAGGTGACCTGGATCCATATGTACAGGAGGTGCTTTGAGTCATATAACACTTCTAGTGTGATAAGAATAATATTTTTTAGCTGAAAATAGCATTTCATGCATAGTACACAATGAGAAAAAAGACACATGATCAGAACAGCATCTGAGTTTTTCAAAGAATGAAAGACTCATTGATGTTCCAGTAGTCAAACCTGCTCAAATACTTTCCTCAGGGCTTCCTTGAGATGAGAGGTGACCACCAGAGTCCAAGGCCAGACAGAGCTTTCCATCCTGTCCCGGCAGAATTTGTCTGGGAGAACCCTTGCATATAGGGAATTTTTCAGGGGGAGTATCAATTTTGGCTATGGGTACATGGAAAGATGGATGTTTCTTTTCCATAGGAAGGAAAGCACAGGGCCCCAGTTCTCCAGGGGCAGATGAGAGGCAGCCCTCAATGTTCCAAGTCAGCCAGACCTGAGAGGTAGCCCCCAGGAAGCAGAACCAGCCAGATCTGTTCCATTTGCCCTTTGTTCCATATGGTCTCTCAGTGTCACAATGTTCTCCTTGCTTCCATGAGGCCCTGAAGGCTCACAATGGTGCTTTGGTTCCATGGGCCCCCACGGTGTCACAATGTTCTCCTTGCTTCTGCAGTGTGACAATGGCCCCTTGCTTCCATGAGGCCCTGCAGGTTCACAATGGCCATTTGGTTCCATGGTACACCACAGTGTTACAATGATCTCCATTATTCCATTGGGCCTTTCAATGCCACAAAGTTCTCCATGGATCCAGGGTGCCCTTCAGGATCACAGCGGCCCTTTGGCTGCACATGGCCCTGTAATGCAACAACGGCCTCTTGGTTCCACAAAGCCCTGCTGCTTCACACTGGCCCCTTGCTTCAGTGAGGACTGTGCTGCCTTAAGATTTTAGCCTTTATATTTTCAAATCCTGCACTGCATTAGTATCACTGTATACACTAGGAGTGAGAAAGAGAAAAGGAGCTCGGAACCTGAAAAGGCCTAGCAAATTTTGCCTGGGCCCTCAGTGGTGTCCACAGGTCCCCATTTTAGTTTAAAAGAAAAAGTAAGAGAAGTGTTTGTAATCCTCCACAGGGCCCTTTGCAAAGGAGAACAAACAACACTCAGGAGATCCACAGATACCCCGAAGTGTCCAGGGAAGTCTTCTCACCTGGTGCCTTTCTAACAAACTTAATTCTAATACAATAACAAAAAACCCGCCACCATTCACCAGACTTATAATTTCTAATACATTTCAAAGAACTCATCTAACAATGTCCAATAGGTTAAAACAGTTCCAAGTGCACAGAAAGAGTTCATCCTCTGATTGTAGAGGGACAATCTGGCTGGTGATCAGCATGTTGGTCAGCATTTGAAGGCTGTGCCTCAGCTGCATCCTCTCTCTGATGTCGCAGGTCAGGGCAGACACACTTTGCAGGCAGCCAGAGTACTCCAGTATCCATTGAGACCCAAGCATACCCACAACCCCAAATGATGAGTTAGTCATTAAGTGACAAATGCTCCGCCCGGGGGGACTTTATGGGGGGGCAGCTCCGGCTTTGGGAAATTCCCAAAATAGCAGACAGACTCTTCCTCGCTCTGTTCTGAACCTGCCTTGCTCCATTCAGAGCCTGCCTTGCCCTCCTCCCCCTCCATTATTTTTTGATTAATGATTACCAGGTGTTTAACAGAGGGGAGACCTCCCCTTCCCACAGGGATCCATACAATCAATCCCCTAGCTCTCCCCAAGCTTTCGAAGAAAAGGCCACTCCTTGATCTTCAGAACCCGCTCTCCTTGGCCCACGCTAACAAAGCAACCAATTCCTCATCCACAATTGGCGCGTCCAAGACTTCGAGAACATCCCTCCAAACTGAGAGTATGGTTTCCTCCTGCTTAGATAGACGATTTCCCATTATTTCAGATTTTCCCACCTAGCCGCTTTGCTGGGAGGGGGAAAAACACAGAGTACCTCTCTCGATGGGGAGAAAGACAGCCAAAACATTGCTTGCAGCTCTTGCTGTCCAGGCTCGATCAGGGCTCCGGGCCACTTCAAGCTGCTGCGCGCTGCAGGGGCTCTGCACACTCCGAAGTTCAGAGACTGTCCCCATCACGCCATACAAGTTGAGTGCGATCTTGGTGAATATCACCAGATGTCGCTATGCACGCTAGGAGTCACGTAAAATAATGACAGACTTCTTCAGCTGTGTGGCCAAAGAAGCAATTTATTGAAAGAGCAAACTACATTTTATAGTGTGGTTTGCTAGTCTTGAACAGAACAGCAGTCCATTGGACAATAGAAGAAAACAAATCCTGTCACATAGCGTGAGAACTGTTTCTGAGTCAACACCAGGTGCTTAACCGTTATTATTAATTCCTTTCTGTTTTTCCAGAATGTTATCATCTTGGCAAAGGCTCAGGCGGGAGCTGAGAAACTCTCTCAGCATGGAAAAGATTTCCCAGCGTGAGAAAGAAAAAAGAAGCTCCGAGGCTGAAAAGGCCTAGGGACATTTCTGCCAGGCCTTTTTCTCAGGTTCTCAGTCTTCTTCTCAGGCTGTGAAACTTTCTCAGCTGCAGCCAGGATTTTTCCCTGGCTAGAGACTTTTTCTTTACTGTAAATATAAGAGAAAGAATCATACCAGAGATAAACACCTGCTGGATCCATGGGAAAGCCAAGGAGAAGAGGTGTTTCTTTCTTTGTCCAATGAACTGTTTGTATTCTGTTTTTCACAAACTATCTTATTTAAAGCCATGGCTTCCTTCAATAAATTGCTCTTTCTTGCACTAAGTAAGAGAGTGTCTTGTTGCTGTTCTCTCGCTGCTCTGTAACTCTTCGTACGGCAACAGTCAGTGGGTGTGGTCATTTAGCTTGTCAGTGGCATGTGGTCAGTGGACAAGGTTAGTGGATATGGTCAGCATGTATGGTCAGTCAGGGGGTGATCAATGTGCCAGCTATTGCTATTTCTGTTTGTTCATTCCTGCTCTGATGAGGATGGATCCTCAGCCACTTGGATGAATTTTACTACTCCAGAGGTTTCTTCTTTCTTGAGCTCTTCCATTCAGGAATTCAGTGACAAAGGCTCAAAAATTTTTGTTTAAAATACCCATACGAAATAATGTAAGTTTTCAATTCTTTGGTGGCTAATTTCAAAAGTATATTTCAAGTGAATCTACTCTATTGAAAACAGTGCAAGGAAAAGTGCTTCCTCCTGGTTCTTTCCCTGTTTATAGATGGATATCAGAACTGTCCAATTGATATTGTCCCCCAGGACCTTCTAATGCAGTTTGAATAGATATGAAAATCAAGATCCTCCATGACTGACAACCAACCACACTTTGTCCCTATCCCTATCCCCTCCTCACCATTTCCCTCATCCAACCCCTGGGACTCCTATGGATCAGGAATGATGGGGCCAGCACCATTCAGGACCAGAGCAGTGATTTTTTTCCCTGTGCTTGGTACTATTTGGGCAGCACCTCAAGTGATGTGTTCAGTTCTGGGCTTTCCAGTTTAAGGACATAGAGGGGCTAAAGTGTGCCTAGAGAAGGGCAACAAGGCTGGTGAGGGATCTGGAACACAAGTCCCATTAGAAGAACTGAGGGAGCTGGGGATGCTTATCCTGGAGTGGCTCAAATGAAAACCTCATCAGTCTGTACAACTCCCAGACAGCAACCTGCAGCCGGTGGGGTCAGGCTCTTCAAGGAAACAGTGTCAGATCAAGAGGACACAGCCTTAAGCTGCACCAGGGTTTGTTTAGGCTGGATACTGGGGAATGTTGTTCACAAAAAGGGTGATTGGGCATTGGAATGGGGTGCCCAGGGCGCTGGGTGAGTCACTGTCCCTGGAAATGTATCAGCATAGACTGGATGTGGTACTGAGTGCCATGGTCTGGGTAACAAGGCAGTGTTGGGTCACAGGTTGGACTTGATGCTCTCAAAGGTCTTTTCCAGCCTGGGTGATTGTGGGATGATTGTGACACTGCAGGGCCCTGGGGAAGCAAGGGGCCATTGTGACACTGCAGGGCCTCATGCAACTGAGAGGACCAGAGTGGCACTGTGTACAACATGGCACCACAGAGCCAAGGGGTCACTGTGACACTGTGGGGCTACATGGAAGCAAGGAGTCCATAGTGACAGTCTGAGTCCTCATGGAACCACAGAGGCCACTGTGACACAGCAAGGCCCTGGGGAAGCAAGGGGCCATTGTGACACTGTGGGACCAAGGAGAGCCTTGTGAGAGCCTGGGGCCCAATGGAATCAAGGGGCCAATGGAATCAAGGGGCCATTGTTCCACTGCAAGGACTCTTGTAACTGAGGGAACAATTGTGACACTGTGGTGCCCCATGGAAGCAAGGGTCCCTTGTGACACTGCAGGATCTTGTGTAACCAGGGCTCCATTGTGACACTGCAGCACCAAGGAATTCATGGTAACACTTGGAGGCCTCATGGAACCAAGAGGCCACTGTGACACTGCAGGGCCTTCTGGGACCATGCAGAGCATTGTGACAGAGCAGGACCTCGTGTAATGATGGGGCCATTGTGACACTGCAGGATCCCATGGAATCAAGGGGCTAGTGCTGCTCCTCAGGGACTCATAGAATGAAGGAAATATGTCTGACACCATGATGCCCCTTGGGACCCTTGTGACACTGTGGGAGTAAGGAGAGCATTGCTGCACTGCGAGACCTCATGGAACGAAGGATCCACTGTGGCACTGCAGGGTTTTGGGAGATCAAGATGCCATTGTGACACTGTGGATCCCAAGGATCCAAGGGACTCTGTGACACAAAGGAGTCCCAAGGAACCAAAGAAACACTGTGACAAAGGGAGGACTCACGGAATCATGGAGACAATTGTGACATTCTAGCACCTCGTAAGACTGTGGTGAAACCATGCTGAGTGTGAGATTTCATCTGCTGCAGAGTAGGAGGGCTCTGCAGAGGGACCTGGACAGGCTGGATCCAGGGCCCAAATCCAACAAGGTGTGGTTTAACAAGTCCAAGTGCCAGGCCCTGCACTTTGGCCACAACAACCCCTGCAATCCTACAGGATGGGGACAGAGTGGAGAGACAGTGGCCAGGCAGAAAGAGACCTGGGGGCACTGATGGACAACAGGCTGGACATGACCCAGCAGTGTGCCCACATAGCCAAGAAGGCCAAACGCTCCTGGCCTGGATCAAGAATGGTGTGGCCAGCAGAACCAGGGCAGTGATTCTTCCCCTGTACTCAGCACTGGTTGTTCATCACTGAGAGTGTTGTGTCCAGTTCTAGGCCCCAAATTAAGGAAGGACGTGGAGGGGCTGGAGCATGTCCAGAGAAGGGCAACAAGGCTAGTGAGGAGTCTGGAACACAAGTCCTGTGAGGAGTGGCTGAGGGAGCTGGAATTGTTTATCTTGGAGAAAAGGAGGCTGAGGGAGACAAGGCGGTGTTAGGGCACAGGATGGACTTGATGCTCTCCAAGGTCATTTCCAGCCTGGCTGATTCTATGATTCTCTGAAACCACCCCTGGAGAAGTTGAAGAATCAGCCCTGGGCCTCCTCTTCACAAGGTCCAGCAGCCCAGGTCCCTCAGCTTCTCCACACAGCCCCAAAGCCCATCCTGTCTGTCCTGCAGAGCCTCTCCAGCCCCTCCTCACTGCCCAGAACAGGGAGCCCCACACCCAGACACAGCAGCCCAGATGTGCCCCCCTGGCCTGTGGTGCCTCTGGCAAGGGAGCAGCACGAGGCACTGCAGGAGCCTGCAGACAATTCCTGAAGCACTTGTAGGATCATCCCGCTCCTCAAGGGATGCGTTTCATGGTGCCAACTTAAGAACTGAAATGAGAAGTGCAGCCATAGAGGAAAGGACAAAGAGGGATGGGCTGTTTCCAGGGGAGGGGACACGGATGGGCAAGAGGTGTAAATGTGGATCAGGAAAGAAGAAAGAAAGGAAAAGTGAAGCAGAGGAAATGCTCAAGGCTGTGTGGGGGTGGCTACAAGGAAGCTGTGACTGAGCAACAAAATCTGCAGTGGGACAGAAAACTCACAGCTCATGGGAACAAACTTTCTGGCTGACTGCGAAGGTCCCAACAAGCCTGAGTGGTTTCCCCCCTAAGCTCCAGCCCTTGCTGGCCCCAGGGGCTGATGGCATTTGTGCTCACTCAGCTCCATCTCCCTACAGCAGCACCATGGGGGTGCTGACGCCTGCTCTGTGCAGTGCAAACAGGGGCTCCTGAGCCAGTGCTGCCGTGTCTGTGCCTGCAAGGATGCAGCACCTGTGTGAGCTGGGGGAGAGGCCAGGGCTGCAGAGGGGGGATGTTGTTGGCAGGTGCATGAGGACGCTCTGGGACGCTGTCCTGCGCTGTTCAGCGCAGTGGGGATGGATCAGCCCCTGCTCTGCTGCTCCTTGCCAGGGTCTCCCCCTTGCAGGGGCCTTGCAGAGCACAAGCCATGCTGTTTGCCCCCAGCCTGCCCATGGCCAGCCTGGGGCTGCTCACGGGGGTTTTCTGTGCTCAGCACTGGCCTGGCCAACTGTTCTGGAGAGAGCCTGGCCAAGGAGCCTGGAGCCCCCAGGCCCTGCCCTGAGGCATCAGTGCTGCCCCAGCAGTGCCCATGGCCTGTCCCTGCTGCAGCCCCGGCACTGCCACCCCCAGGGCTGTGCCCAGCCCCAAGAGCACTCAGGCCCTGCAGCAACACGAGGGACAAGAGGGCAGCGGAGCAGTGACACGGGAGCAGCACTGGCAACACCAAGTGCTGCTGCTGCTGGGTATAGCTGCTGTGCCAGCACTGATCTGCCCCAGCTCTGCACACAGACATTGCTGCTGCAGCTCCAGAGAAGGGAGGAAAAGGGGCATCTCTGGAAAAAAACTTGGTTGGGAGGGAGATCCTTTGGTTCATTTAAAGCGACCAAACGCACACCTTCTCCTAGACCCAGATTGTGGGCCACACCAAAGATAAAGAGAATAAAAATTTCAAAAAGGACAGAAAAAATGGCAATACTTTATGAACATAAATGGAAAAGTAAAATAAAGATAAAACCACCGAGAATCATACCAACTAGTTTTTTCAAAGGTGACTTTTATTACAAGTGATTTGCAGAAATTGGCCAGCATTTTAATGGTTCTGAAATTCCCCAGTCATCAGTTTCCATGCTGCAGCCTTGAGCTCCTGGTTCCTCAGGCTGTAGATGAGGGGGTTCAAGGCTGGAGGCACCACTGAGTACAGAACTGACACTGCCAGATCTAGAGTTGGGGAGGAGATGGAGGGCGGCTTTAGGTGAGCCAATGTGGCAGTGCTGAAAAACAGGGAGACCACGACCATGTGAGGGAGGCAGGTGGAAAAGGCTTTGTGCCGTCCCTGCTCAGAGGGGATCCTCAATACAGCCCTGAAGATCTGCACATAGGAGAAAACAATGAACACAAAACAGCCAAGTGCTAAAATGGCACTAACACCAAGAAGCTCAAGTTCCCTGAGCCTTGAGTATGAGCAGGAGAGCTTGAGGATCGGGGGGATTTCACAGAAGAACTGGCCCAGAACATTGCCATGGCACAGGGGCAGGGAAAATGTATTGGCTGTGTGCAGCAGAGCATTGAGAAAGCCACTGGCCCAGGCAGCTGCTGCCATGTGGGCACAAGTTCTCCTGCCCAGGAGGATCCTGTAGTGCAGGGGTTTGCAGATGGACACGTAGCGGTCATAGCACATGACTGTGAGCAGGAAATACTCTGTTCCAATGAAGAACACAAAGAAAAAGACCTGAGCAGCACATCCTGCATAGGAGATGTTCCTGGTGTCCCAGAGGGAATTGTGCATGGCTTTGGGCACAGTGGTGCAGATGCAGCCCAGGTCAGTGAGGGCCAGGTTGAGCAGGAAGAAGAACATGGGGGTGTGCAGGTGGTGGCTGCAGGCTACGGCGCTGATGATGAGGCCATTGCCCAGGAGGGCAGCCAGGGAGATGCCCAGGAAGAGGCAGAAGTGCAGGAGCTGCAGCTGCTGCGTGTCTGCCAGTGGCAGCAGGAGGAAGTGGCTGATGGAGCTGCTGTTGGACATTTGCTATCTCTGGCCTTGGGGACCTGTTCATGGATAAAGAACAGTGACAACTCAGCAGAGGCTGCTTTGAGCCAAACCTGGGCCATTCCTTATAGACTGTCACGCTGTGACCCACCCACCTTTGTTCCTGCTCTGGGAAAACCTTCATCCAGGTCCCTGACTGAGCTCCAGTTGGGCTGTCTGAGTGTTCCAGGAGCAGCCAGGCCTGTGCATGGGAGCTCTCAAGGAGCCATCCCTGCCCTGCTGCCCTGGATTTGGGGCCATCTGGCAGAGGGACAAGTCTGGATATTCAGGATTTGTCAGTGAATGCAAAAAAGCTTAGTAGCATCTGCACTCTCAAATCCAAAGGACCTTGGTGCCAGGGAGGAGATTTAGGCAACTTTTTCCTGCCCACACATCATTCCTGTTTCTCTGATGTCAGAAATCCCCAGCATTTCTGCTGCACTGAGAGTTTGCCACTGAGAGATGTGAGAAGCAAAGGATTCCCTGTGGCTTAGGGAAGGTGAGGGACTGGATGAGTTCCCAGCTGCCCTGGTTTTGCATCTTTGGCTGGAATCGGAGCACAATCACACTCCTGTGTCACCCTGGGATGAACCAGACCCTGCTCACAGCAGAGAGATCCCTTAATGTCTCACCTTCCCTAAAGGTCTCTGAGCAAGTCTCAGCACCCCTCTCTGCAAGAACACTCACGGTTCCCTTGGCAAACCCAACAGCATTTCCTCAGCTGTGGCATCTCTGCACTTCCCTGTGGGACATTCAGGGAACTCCAAGAGGCTCTGGCACACATTTGTATCCAGGAGGGCAGCTCACAGCTTGGAAGAACACAGCAAGGAGACTCCCAGGTGTGTCCATGATGGGATCTCAGGGAGGGGGCTCAGCTCATTCCCCTTTCCCATGGACTGCTTTGCCCTCAGCCCCACAGGTCACAGGGAAGCTTGGACACTCCATTCCCATGGACACCTCTGCCTGGCAGGAACCCCAAGGGCAGTGCCTGACTCAACTGCTGCAATCCCAGAGCCTTCCTGAGAGCAGCAGATAACAATGACAGTACCAGAGGAGTGCAGGAACAAGAGAAGATATTGTGGTGCTGTGCCTGGGAGGGCAGGGCAGAGACAGCCGGGCACTCAGGGCAGTGTTCCCATACCCAGCTCTGCACAGCACCTCCCACACACCAACAGTGCCCTCCTGCCACCAGCATTGCTCTGTTCAGCTCCCTCTCTTTCCCTGAGCATCTCCCTGGGCCTGGACATTTCCCTCCTGAGAGCCCTGCCAGGCTCACAGAGCCCATCCCACCCTCTGTGTCCTCACCTGTCCCACACAAACCTGCCTGTCTGCAGGGCCCTGCTGGGGCAGGGTCTGTCTGCAGGTGGGCAAGGGCAGCTCAGGAGAGCCCTGCTGGGCCCTGCAAAGGGGATGCTGGTGCTGCCCGGGGCTGAGGAGTGGCTGAAGGCCCTTTGGGAGGCTCCCAGCAGAGAGACTGACCACACAAAGTTACAGATCTGGTGTCTCTGTAAATGTTCAAACATTACTTTGGTGATCCTGTGTGTCCCTTTCAACTCAGAATGTTCTGTGATTCTGGTATTACAATTCCTGTTTTGCTTCTCTCATCCTTCTGTTGTCTATAATCAGAAGAGAAAAAAACCGTTGCAAGAGTGTTAGAATGGTAAAGTAAAAAACACATCTTTATTGGAAGCTTCCAGGTGTCCCAGTGGGGATGGGGAACACCCGGCCCCCAATTACAACAATGTATTAATGTTGATTAATTAGGATATTTAACAGGAATATCCAATAGGAGATTAGGTTTCTCCAGTTGCACACCCCTGGGTCAACACACTGGAGTAGGTCCAAAGGCTTTTTTGCCCCAATTATTTTATGACTGCTTACATTCTGGATTAAAAAAAACCAAAAAAACCAAAAAAAACCGTTCTTCTTGTATGTCCTCTTCCTGATAATAACACTATATATTATTTCAGGAATGTATTTAGAAGGTCAGGTTATTGTTCTAAAATCTAAGAGAAAGGCTAGAAAATTAACTAGAGTCAATTAAAGATTATAGTTGTATAAGTAGATAATAGTAGTTTAATAGAATTAATTAAAAGTTTAATAGAGTCAATTAAGAATTATAATTTTATAACTATGTAATAGCATTTTACAGAGCTATGAATATATGAAAAGTGCATAAAAAGCAAAAATCTCTTTGTCATCACCCCAGTTTTTCTATCCTTCTCCAAGTAGGAAATTCAAAACACTCTCAGGAATTCCCCCTGATCTTTACAGCAATAGCAGGCTCACCTTCTTTTGGGAAGTGTTCTCTGGAGCTCTGCCCAGGCTGGTCTGGAGCTGGGAGAAGCCCTGCCCCACCCAGCTCCTCTCAACAGCAGCATCTGCCCTGCTCAGGGTCACTCCTTGTCCCCACAGCTTCTCCCCAGCACTGGGAGCAGCTCCCCAGGCTGGTTGAGAGCTGTCCCTGGCCGTCAGGAGAGTCCCTGCCCCAGCACAGAGCCCTGGGCTGCAGCATAGCCATGGGCACCCCTGGCTGCAGCCCCAGCTGCTAAGCCCTGCAGCAGAGTCTGGACACAGGGAGCTGCTTTGGGCTGTGCCTCGGGTGCTGCAGCAGGGAAACCCAGCCCTGCCCAGGGCCACATCCCCTGCACTGCGGCAGCTCTGAGAGTCCTCCTGGAAGGTCCTGAAAGCTGTGGCAGGTGCCAGCTTCAGGAGATCCCTGCAGGAACTGCAGCTTACCTTCCCACAGCCAGAGAGTGACTGTTTCAAACACTGGGAGGATTTCTGCTCTAGTGAGCCCTCATTGAGCTGTGCTCTGTGCTCCCAGCCCAGGCTGAGTTTAACCCCTCTGTGCTGTGCCCAGGGTGGTTGCAGGCAGTGCCCCAGCCCTGCTGGGCTGTGCACAGGAGCTGCTTCTGGGCAGAGCTGTCTCTCTGCAGTGCTGCCCTTGCCAGGAGCTGCCTCTGTGCTGGAGCCTGGCCCAGCTCAGCAATACAGACACAGCAAAAGGACTTTAATGACCCCCTTGGGGGTTGGGGATGTATCCCTGAACATCAGTCCCTCAGAGGAAGCTGAAGAAACCTCTCAAGAACTCCAAGTCAGAATCAAACTCCAATGCACTGTCACAACTTGTCCTGCCCTCAGCATCACCCCCACATCCCAGTGGCCTCAGGAATCTGCTGGGACCAGTCCCTGGGCAGCCTTGGTCAGGAATGGCCCTGGGGGCTCCTTCATGCTCCCAGGGACTGCAGGTTTTTCAGCGGACTTTGGGTTTAGCTTTTGCCTGGAAGTCTCTCAAATCTTTGTGGAATCATGGCCTCCAATTATCTGTTTTAATTAGTCTCTTGAGAGCCTTTCTCAGTAACAACACTCAGTGGGGCTCATTAATACTTTAAGGTACTTCAGTTTTTTTAAGGTACTTTCCTTTTTCCTTTCCTCTCCAAGTCTCAGAAGTTTTGGGCAATCATTGCCTCTTATTTTCTCCACCAAAGAGTCCATGAGGAGCCTGTGTTGGGGATGGACCTCAATGGGACCCATTAATGCTTTGAGACACTTTGGGTTTTTCTTTTGCCTTGGACTCCTGGAAAGGTTTGTGCAATCTCCTCTCAGGCCCTGAGGTTCCAGGGTTCAGCACCAAATGCACCATGGGGCTCCTTGGGATCAAGAAAGTCCTGACAAACCATGGCTCTGCCTTGATTTCTTTCTGGTCTGGTGCCGTTCATTAGGGAGGTTTGCTGCTGCAGTTATGGAGAAATGCTTCAAAGAGCTTCTAAGGAATATGTATTCCCATTTTAAATGGTGTCTTTCATTACTGTTTCTTTTTAGAGCAGAGGTGATTGCAGGATTCAGTGATTGATATTCATCCAGGGTCTTTCCTCAGAAGGTCTGGCCTGCTCAGACAAGCTGTACCTGGAGGTCTGACACAGTGTGGACAACCTTGCTCCATATTCCCCAACCCCATTCAGTCTGTTCTCACGAAACTGGGACCTGCTTTGCTTGGAGAACTGACTGCACTCAGGCAAAGAGGGGCTTTCATCCTTTTGTCTTTTTGAAGCAATCAAAAGCTCCTGACTCTCTCAATTACAAACAGACACCCTCCTTAAGTGTGTGCCGAGACCAAAGTGCCACCAAGGAGGTTTCTCTTCCCAAGGTTGAACCATGCAAGATCTGTATTAAACCTTTGGATTCCTTGGTTTCATGAGCCCTTCTTGTGTCACCATGGACTTGGGTTCTGTGAGGCTCTGTAGTGTCACAAATGATGTTTGGTTACATGGGGCCCCACAATGTCACAGGGGTTTCCTTAGTTCTGTGAGTTTCTGTGGTGTCACAATGGATATTTGGTTCTGTGTGCTCCACAGTGTCACAGGTGTCTTCTTTTTTCCTGTGGTAAACAACAGCAAACCCCACTGGCAAATCCAAATGCCTGGGAAGAAAGAGAAATGGGGACATTTGGAGTGATGGCTTTTGTCTTCCCAGGGCACAGTGCCGTGGGGTGGGGCCCCACTGTCCTGGAGATGGTTGAACACCACCCTGGCCATGGAAGGGGGAAGAGGCAACAACCTCCTTCCATGGAACTACAACAGCAGAGAGGTCAGGCCAAAGGCTGGGCTTAACAGACTGTCACACACACAGCAAACATCAGTGTGAGAGGGAAGATGTGTGCTAATGTATTTACAAATCATTAGGTGGGTGAAGGGATAGATGTTAAGTCCTTTGAAATGAGTGGTAATGTTTCTACTAACTTTGGGCAGCAGGTTTGTTATTGGGCCCAGACAGTTTGGCTCCCGAAACAGACAAGGGTCTTCACAAGGCCGAACTCCTGAACTTCAGGGGGAAATGCCAGGTTCAAGGGGCGATATGGGGTAGGTGTGTCAGGAAGGTTGTACCTTCCTAGCGCCTTGGCCAGCCAGGAAAAGAAAAGGCCACGTGAAGCTGGGAGTTTCGAATAAAATGAGGCTGCGCCTTCTGAAACCTCGAGAGAGAAAACCCAGTGGGCGTGTGCCCCAGTGAACTCTCTCCCTTTTTCAAATTATGTTGAAGTACTCCTCTGTCTCCTTAATGGACATAAACCTCTTGTCTTTAGGGATTTTTCCTGACAGTGAAAACGTGGAATCTCATGGAATCAAGTGTCCACAGTTTCCCGGCGCAGCCTCATAGAGCTCTGGATTCCATTGTGTCACAATAGGAACACATGGATCAAAGGCTCCACAGTGGCACAGTGGTCTCTTTCCTGTTGCAACCAGCATGGAACAAAGGCTCCCTAATGGCACTGCAGGGCCTTATGAAATGCAAGAGATCATCCTGATGGAATGGAAACTCATGGAACCCAGAGCCCACTGTTTTACAGCCAGGCCTCATGGAATGCTGGAGACCATTGTGTCACAATGGAAACTCATGGCACAAAGGCTCCACTGTGATCCAGCAGGGCCTCATGGAATCCAAGAGACCATTGTGATGCAATGGAAATGCATGGAACCAAGGCATCATTGTGACAAACCTAGGGCTGATGGAACCAAGGAAACCACTGTGGTCTAATAGAACCTCAAGGAACCAAGGGTTCCTTGTTCAATTGTCAACATATCAGGCTCTCATAAAACTAAGGAGAACATTGTGACAGAATGGATTCTCATGGAACCAAGGTCCTGTTCTGACAAAGCATGGCCGGAGGGAAACCCAGTGCCACTGGGACATCTCCAGCCTTGGAGGAAGCGAGTGTCCATTGTGACACAGCACAGCCTTGTGAATCACAGGAGAGCACAGTGACACCATGGGACCGTGGGGAACCAAGTGTCATTTGTAAAGTGGAGACCCATGAAAGCCAGGAGACCATTGTGACACTGTGGAGTCACATGGAAGCAAATGTCCGCTGTTTCATGCTGCAGTGTCCCAGAGCACGGGATATAGTTGAAACACAATGGAAAAATGTGGAACAAATGCTCCATAGTGAAAACAGGGCCTCATGGAATTCAAGAGACCATTGTGATGGAATGGAAACTCATAGACTCAAGAGTCCACTGTTTCACTGTGTCTTATGGAACCAAGAAGACCATTGTGGTGCAATGGAACCTCAAGGAAACAAGGGTCCGTTGTCAGACCAAGGCTATACTTTGACCAAGTGGGGCCTCATGGCACACAAGTGCCACTGGGACCTTGCCAGGCCCAGTGGAAACAAGGCTCCATTATTGCACACCAAGGCCTCATGGCACCCAGGATAGCACTGCGACACAAGGCAGTCTTGGGAAACCAAGTGCCAACTGCAAACACTGTGGGGCCTCATGGAAGCCAGGTGCCACTTGGGTAGTGCCAGGGCATGTGGAACTCAGTGTGCAGTGTGACACAGCACAGTCTCATAGAATTCAGCAGACCATTGGGACAACCTGGAATCTCACAGATCCAAGGCTCTTCTTCAACAAAGTGGGGTGTCATGGGACTAGAGGTGCCTCTGGGACTGCCAGTTCTTGCAGAATCCAGTGTCCATTATGACATAGCACAGCCTTACGGAAACATGGGGACCATCATGACTAAATGGAATCTCATGGAAGCAATGTCAATTGTGAGCACAGCATGGCTTCATGGAACCCAGGGGCAAGTGGGACCGAGCCATGGCTTGTGGAAGCAAGGGACCATTGAGACACAGAGGGGCCTCTTGAAACCTAGGAGAACATTGTGGGACAATGGAATCTGATGGAGCCAAGTGTCAGTTGTCAAAACAGCAGGGTCTCATGGAACCCAAGTGACCATTGTAACTCCATGGAATCTCATGGAACAAACTGTCACTTGTAACACAGCAGGGTGTCATGGAACACAGGTGCCACTGGGACATTGCCACTGCTCATGGAACCAAGTGTCCTTTAGGACACAACTGGGACTAATGGATCCACCAAGAGCACAGCTTCTTATTGTCACAGTCTGTGGGTCACATTGAAGTTGGAGAGTAACAAAATAAAATATGGCACATACAGTGACATTTCCTTGTGGACAGTACTGAAAAATTGAAACCATGGAAAGAAAAGAACAAACCATCAAATGTTGCCTCTAGTAGTTGATTGGGTTGAAGGCGAGTAAAGGAGCAGGCAAGGCCTTTGTGAGGGTTTTACAAAGATGTTTATTTCAGCCACCGGTCAGCATCATCCAGAGTTTGGGGATCAAAGGCTAAGGGGCTTGGGGGGGGGGGGGGGTTCAGGTTAAGATAAGAAGGGTTAAGAAGGAATAAGAAGGCGGGGAAATCGTTAGGGACCAATTGCTAAGGGGCAGGGGGTGCTCAAGGGTGGGGTTAGGGTGACAAGGCCAACAGGTGAACAGAGTGGGGGTGACCAAAAGTCTGAGCGGCAGGGAGAGGGCACAGAGAGCTTCTTTAATGGGGAATGCCTTTCTGGGTCTCCACAACTCCCCTTTTCTTTGTTATTTAAAATGGCTTTTTTAAAGGATTTTAAAATTAAATGTAAAATTAAGGTAACTAAAAAACACAAAACGACAAAAACAATCAAAAGCATTCATAAACCAATTTTAAAAATGCAAGCTATTTCTTGAGTTCTCAGTGTTTGAACAGATTTTTGAAGCATTTTGGAACTAGTAGGAAGGAAGGTGAAGTTTTTTCAGCACGGCTTGTCAGGAAACTGAGTAAGGAAGGGGATCCTTTAGCATGGACTGGAACTTTGGTGACTTTGATTGAGCTTGTATGAGGTAGAATGGGGATAGGGTACCTGTTGAAACTTTAAATAGAAATCATCAATTTTGAAGAAAAAACAAAGATTATTGACTTGGGAGATTTTTCTTTCTTCTCTCCCTCCCATATCATCCCCCACTTTGTATTAAAAAGGAACTTTGGGAAAACAGATTGGCAGCTGGGTAGCAAAGGTAGGGAGAAGCATGCCAGTGGGAGGGAGACTGTGGAGCGGAAAGGGGGTTAGGAATTTGAGGGAACATAAAGAAAGGGTAATGAGATTTGGGGAAATTTTGAAAGGACTTATTTTGTGGATGAAAAAAGGAGAAAGTGGGAGGGAAGTAGGGAAACAATAGGGATTGGCAGAAGGCACATATTTGTTTGGCAGGTTTTGCAAATGGAGGAATAGACTTTTGGCCCCAGGACAGCTGAGTGGTGTTTTGTGCTGTTTTTGCTTTTGGGTTCCTGCTGTAACTTGAAGGCTGTTGGCTTTGATGTGTGAAGGACAAGGTTTTTTTAGTAGCTGAATAGTAGCTGCAGTTTGGTGCACGAATGCTTTCTTGCACTGGGAATTTACCAGGCCCCGTAACATTTGCTGCCTGAAGGTCCTTTTTCCCTTGTACTATGTCAAATTCCAATTATTCTCCACCTCCTGCACTGGGGAGACATTTTCTAGGGTTATTTTTTTTTATTGCAGTTTGATGAACAAACACATCTTCTTTGGTATCATTTCGAGTGATGAATCTGTATCTATTTTTTACAGTGAACCATTTGACAGTTCATAACACTTGTTTAGCAAAGATGTTTTTACTTTTGCTGGTGAGTTTGTGCTCATGTCTGTGCTGCTGGACGTGCTGGTGTCAGAGGGGCTGTTTTTGTTTGGGTTGGCAACGGCAGAGCTTGAGAAGTGTGAGTTGCTCTGTGCTGGGGGTGCCGTGCGTGCCGACGGGGCTGAGTGCGCGGGCTCCAGCCCACGGGGGCTGCCCAGGAGGCAGGGGGTGCGTGGGGCTCCACAGGGGACAGGGGGTGCGTGGGGCTGCCCGCGGGGCAGGGGTGCGTGGGGCTCCAAGGGGGACAGGGGGTGCGTGGGGCTGCCCGTGGGGCAGGGGGTGCGTGGGGCTGCCCGTGGGGCAGGGGGTGCGTGGGGCTCCACGGGGGGCAGGGGGTGCATGGGGCTCCACGGAGGACAGGCGGCGAGCGGGGCGGGGTGTGCGGGTGGCGAGCGGGGGCCGCTTTTGCCGCTTCTCTTTTCGGTGGCAGGGAGGAAGCGGCATGGTGGCCGTGCTGGCGATGAGGCGCTGCTGCTGCTGCTGCTGCTGCTGCTGCTGCTGCTGCTGGGGCTGTGGCTTCTGGCGCAGAACTTCTGAGGCTGGAGCACCGCTCTTGGCTCTGGGGCGGTGGCAGCAGTGGGGTGGCCGCGGGCTCTCTGTCACTGCAGCTGCTTCACTCGGCTGCTCGGTGGGCGGGGTGTGCATGGGGGCAGGGTCCTGATCAGGAGGGGAGGGGCACGACCCAAAAATGGCAGCGGAGGGGAATTTAGTGCGTCCCGCCACACGGTCTGCGCCATTTTGTGCAGCCAAGGTGAGGGGAGAAAGTGAAAAAGAAAACTTTTCTTGCGACAGGAGAGGGGCTGTTCTGAACATTCATTAGAAAGCTGAACACCTAGACAAATTAAACTAAACCTAGAGTTAAACTAAACGTAGAGTTTTTACTACTGGAAAGTGTTTACTTTGCAATTTGCCCGAGGCTTCATTTAAAAAGTTATTATTTAGAAATTATTTTTGTGAAACGTCAGGATAATTTTCACACAGCCAGCATACTAAAAGTTTCAAATCCCCCTTCAAAAATTGAAAATTACTGCGACAAAGAATGTTTTTAAATTGGAGACAAATTTCCCACTGCGAGCAGATGTATCTTACGGGCATTTTCACCCCAAGTCTCTTCCCAGCACACCAGAGTAAAAGGAGAAAAAGCAAAGAGTGATGCAGAGTTTTAAACTCACCACAGTAAGATTAAAAAACAGTCTCGGTCTGGTTGATGTAGATGCATTCATGGAAAAGAGTCCGGGTTCGGAGTGCCATGTATTGCATTTAGAAGTTTCTTGGGGTGAAGGAGCAGGAAAGGCCTTTGCCGGTTTTACAGAGATATTTATTTCAGCCTCGCATGGATACGGGTTTCAGGGAACAAAGGCGAAGGGGCTTGTGGGGCTTCAGGTTTTGTCATGGGATCAGCAGGCGGGAAATCCTTAGGGACCAATTGCCAAGGGACAGGGGGTGTCACAAGGGAAGGGCCAGGGCAAAGGGCCAACAGGGAATTAGGGTGGGAGTGACCAAAAGGCTGACTGACAAGGAGAGGGCACAGGGCTTGTTCTAATTGGGAATGCCTTTCTGGGTTCCACAGTCTCCCTTTTCCTCATTACTGAAACATTTACCAACCTAAAACCCCCTCCATTTCCTCCCCATCCCTGCATATGGCCCTGTCAGTTCTGCACTCAGGGCTGCCTCCAGCCCTGAACCCCCTCATCTACAGCCTGAGGAACCAGGACCTCAAGGCTGCAGGGTGGAGACTGATGACTGGATGGTTTCAGAAACATTAAAGTGCTAGCAAATTTATGAATATCACTTGTAATAAAAGTAGTCTTTGATACTTCTTGTTGGTTTCAATTTGAAGCTTTTTTTTCTTTGATCTACTTTTTTTAATATTGTCCACTAAAATGTCATTCTTTGTGGCATTTCCCGCTTTGTTTTTCTCCACCTTCCCTATGACCATAAACTCTATGAGGAGCTGCATCCTCAGTGGCTTTAAATTAACTAAAGGATCTCTCAGCAAAGTTTTCTTCAGAGATGCCCCTTTTTTTTTCCTTCTCTGGGGCAGCAGCAGAAATGTCTGTGTGCAGAGATTGGGGCAAATCAGTGCTGACACAGCACAGTGCTGCTGTGAGGAGATGGAGCTGAGTGAGCACAAATGCCATCAGCCCCTGGGGCCAGCAAGGGCTGGGGGACTCGTGGGGAAACAACACAGGTTTTTTGTGGAGGCCTCTGAAAGTCTGTTCCCATGAGCTTTGAGTTTCCTGTTCCACTGAAGACGTTGTTGCTCAGAGCCAGGGCAGCCTGGTAGCCACCCCCAAAATGCCCTGAGCATTTCCTTTCCTTCACCTTTGATTTCTTTACTCTCTCAAAGTTCTGATTTCTTCCTCTATCCAATCCCTCTCCTCTCCCCTACAAACAGCCCATCCCTATTTGCCCTTTCCTCTCTGGCCCCACTCCCCATTTCAGTTCCTGAGCTGGCACCATGTGAACATACCTTGCACAGCAGGATGATCCTACAAGTGCTGCAGGAATTGTCTGCAGGGTCCTGCAGTGCCTCATGCTGCTCCCTTGCTAGAGGCACCATAGACAAGGGGGGGCACATTTGGGTTGGTGTGTCTGGGTGTGGGGCTCCCTGTTCTGGGCAGTGAGGAGGGGCTGGAGAGGCTCTGCAGGACTGACAGGATGGGCTTTGGGGACTGAGGAGAAGCTGAGGGACCTGGGCTGCTGGACCTTGTGAAGGGGAGGCCCAGGGCTCATCCTGCCATTGCTGCAGCAGTGGTTTCAGAGAATCAGAGAATCAGCCAGGCTGGAAAAGACCTTGGAAATCATCAAGTTCAACCTTTGCCTGGACACCACCTTGTCTCTCTGAGCCTTCTCTTCTCCAGAATAAACAACTCCAGCTTCCTCAGCTGTTCCTCACAAGACTTGTGTTTCAGACCCCTCACCAGCCTTGTTGCCCTTCTCTGGAAACACTCAGGCCTTTCATGTTCTTCCTAAATTGGGGGGCCAGAACTGGACACAGCACTCAAGGTGCCTCACTAGTGCCGAGCACAGGGGAAAAATCTTTGCCCTGGTCCTGCTGGCCACACCATTCCTGATCCAGGCCAGATGCCATTGGCTTTCTTGGCCCCCTGGGCACACTGCTGGCTCATGTCCAGCCTGCTGTCCATCAGTACCCCAGGTTCCTTTCTGCCTGGCCACTGTCCAGCCACTCTGCCCCCAGCACTGTAGGGGTTGTTGTGCTCAAAGTGCAGGAGTCAGCACTTGGTCTTGTTAAACCTCACCTGGTTGGATTTGGGCCCTTGATCCAGCTTGTCCAGGTCCCTCTGCTGAACCCTCCTATCCTACAGCAGATCCACACTCACATCCAGCTTGGTGTAATCTGATTGTACATTCAGTGTGTACACATTTCCTGATTGTACACTCAGTGACCTCATCCAGATCATCAATGCAGATATTGAAATCCACGCTGGCTGGCTCTGATTCCTCAGCCATCCTGTAGGTGCCCTGTGATGACTCTCAAGGTGATCTGTTCCATCACCTCGCTGGGCACTGTGGTCAGGCTGACAGGCCTGAAGTTCCCCAAATCCTCCTTCCAGCCCTTCTTGGGGATGGGCTCACATTGGCACCTCCAGTCCTCTGGTGAGCCAGGACTGATGGTAAATGATGGAGAGCAGCTTGGGGAGCTCATTCAGCAGCTCCCTCATCCTCCTAGGATGGATCCCATCTGCTCCCAGAGACACCTGTGAGCATCTGAGTGGCTCAGCATGTCCCCAGCTGCTTCCTCTTGGATTACAGGGGTCTGTTTTGCTCTCTGTCCACATCTGCCCCCTCAGAAGAACACTTGTCCTGAGGACAATCTGTCTTATTTTTGAAAACTGAGGCAAATTAGGGGTTTAGTTTCTCAGACTTTACCTCATCTTTGGTAACTATATTCCTTCCAATAAGGAATAGAAATTCTCCTTGACCATCCTTTGCCCATTAATGTATTGATAAAACAATTTTTGTTATCCTTCACAGAAGCAGCCTGGTTAAGTCCTAACTGAGGTTTCGACTCTCTTATTATATTTCTTCATGACCTAACAACACCCTTAAACATTTCCTTAGTTGCCTGCCTCTCAGCCCAAAGGTGATGAAGCTTCTTTTCTCCCTGAGTCTTTGGAAAAAGCTCCATGCCTAGCCAGACCAGTTATTTTCATTGCTAGCTGACTTTGGCATATGAGACAGGCTGTTTCTACTCCCTCAAGATTTCTTTCTTGAAGTGTCTCCATCCTTTCTGCAATAGTTTGTTTTTAAAGACTGTTTCCCTTAAAAAAAATCAGCACCTGATTATCTAAATCTGCATCTTGTATAGTCCAAAGGCTACCCTCCATAATTCCAGAGTAGAAGTTTTGTTGATGCTCCTCCTTCTTTCATAGAATATTGAAAAACTCAGTCATTTCATGAATAGTGTACCCCAAACAGCCTCTGACCGCCAAATCTCCCACCGGGCCTTTTCTGTAAACAGCAGGAGACAGAGCTTTCCTGGGAAGTGGGAAGAGAAGGAAACCTCCCCAAAGTGCAGCCTGGAAGGTTCAGCCTGGAGGTGAGGAAACAGCTAAATCCCTCCCAGGGCAGAATGTTGGTGGCCCAGGTGTCCCAGCTGAGGCTGGGCCATGCCATGGCTCCATGTGCCAGGAGCCGGCAGCGCTGGGTGCAGGGAGCCCAGGGAGGGCACAGCAATGCTGGGCTGAGAAATGCTGGGGGCACAGAGAGATGGGCGTGTGCAGCCGGCCAGGGAAAAGCCTAAACAACAAACTCTACTCAGGAGCCAAATGCTCAATACAGGATGCCTGAAATGATGTCACCTTTCTACACGCTACAGTATGACTAGAAATTATCTCTGTAAGCAGAATTCTCTGAGTCTTCCAACTGAATTCTCTGTCCCCATCCTTTCCCTGGATTTCTGTTGCAGATGAAATTGATGGTGCCATCGTCACCTTGAACCTCTCTCTTGAATAAAGACAATTTTCCCCAGGTATGTTAAGAAGTTGTTGCTCAATGTCTATGCAAAGCTTTTGTATCCTTATGGAACCAATTGTCTCCATGGAAAGGAGACAATTGTGACTGTTCAGCAACAAGGCTCCATTGTGACACTGAGGGGAATTATGGAATCGAGGAGACCATTGTGACACAGCAAGGCCACAGGAAACTAATGGCCCATTGTGACAATGCAGATCCAAGGAGACCATGGTGACACTGTGGAACCTCATGGATCCAAGGGGCCGCTGTGACACTGGAGAACTTCATGGAACCCAGGGTCCAGTGTGAGATAGCAGCGCCTCATTGGAACAAATGAACCATTACTGACAACACAGAAACTCCTGGAAGCAAGGGGCTATGGTGACACAGCAGGGCCACATGGAACCAAGGAGACCAGTGACCAGTGACACAAGAACCTTATTGAACTGATGGTCCATTTTGACACTGAAGAAGCAAGAAGACCATTGTGACACTATGGAAACTCATTTAACCAAGCAGCCATTGTGACACTCCAAGGCCTCATGGAACCAAGGAGACCATTGTGACACCCCAGAACCTCATGGCACTAAGGGTTTATTGTGACACAGTAGGGTCCCATGGAACCAGTTGTCCATTGTGACAATGCAGATCCCAGGAGACCATGGTGACGCTCGGGAAGCTCATGGAACCAAGGGTCCACTGCATCCTGGTTTGGAGGACAGGCATCTGCCAAGAAAGGCAGAACCTTCTCTTTGAAATGGAGAATGTAAGCCCTCCTCCCCCCTCTAAATTACTGTAATTTTGAAATTAAGGGGCTCTCAGGCAAAGATATGGGAATTAGGAATAACAGTTCTTCACTAGGAAAGTTAAAATAGAAATACAGTATTACAAAGAACAATCCCAAAACACTGACAGAGTCAAAATACAACCTGACACCCCGTCAGTCAGAGTGTTGGTAGCAGTCCAATAAAAAGGTGGCTGCAGTCCTCCTGGAGTGACAGATGTGGTTCAGCTGAAGCAGTGCTCCTGTAGAAAAAGTGCAGTTTTCCTCTGAAGGTCCAGAGATGATGTGGAAAGGCTGGCTTTCCTCTGGAATCCAGTGGAAAGACGATACCTTGTTGTTCAAAATCTCAGTTTTTATCTAGGTAGGAAGGGCTTGGCTCCTCCCTCTGGCTGGAACATTTCCCAATTAGATAATGTAATTTTTTCAGTCATACAGTGGGAGTCAGTGGCCCAACAGCAGATGATATCTTCCTGGAGGGAGGATGGGTTGTAGAAAAGATAAAGATGATTGCCCCACCTAGTCTTAAAGATGGCCCATTAGCAGGTTGTATGTGCCACAGAGATAAGGGTCACCACCCTACCCAGCTTCAACACATGGTGATAGAATACACATTTTTGTATTCCTGCAACCCAAGACACCTGATAAGTTCTCTGTGTTTGTGGTTGCTTGTGTTTCCTTGACTGCTGCTGCTAGAATCCTGGCTCTTATTTTTTGCTTTTCTTTATCTCTTCTAACATACACTTTTTGCACTTCCCATAACAACTCCTGAAGCCCCCTATCCTGCCAATCTTCCAATTTTTCCAGCTTCTTCCTGATGTCCCCTCAAGACTTAGCTACGAATTGTGTTTTCAAAAGGACCTGCCCTGCTGCTGTATCAGGGTCTATGCCTGAGTATAATTGCAAATCCATTCTTAGTCTCTCTAGCCATTCTGCCGGGGACTCGTCCTTCTCTTGGTGCTCACTCAGAGCTTTCCTGATGCTTTTTTCCCCCTAGGCACTGCTCCCCGAATTCCTTGGATAATCGTCCACCTGAAATTCTTCATATTCTGCCCATGTTCCACCTCCTGATTATTCCAATTTGGATCTGCCAGAGGCCATTTCTGATCTCCCTGTTCTGGCCCCTGCTGATCTCTTTTCCAAGCCTCTATTTCTGACTCTTTAATAATTTCTCTCTCTTCCTTTGAAAATTGTAAATATTAAAAAGATTCCTAAAATACACTGCAATTTCAATCCCCCTGCCCCCCCCCCCCCCCCCCCACCTGCCCCCCAGGGAAGCCACAGACCTACATATTTACTTTTCTCCTGGTTAGGAGGTTCTTTTGAATTCACAGATAGATTTAAATCTTGACAAATCTAATCTTCAAATGATTTAAACTCTGGCCAATATAAATTGTCTGCATAGATCTTTTCCTTTGTCTATTCAAACATACAATAATGGATCATTTTCTGCTTGCTTTTTCCTCTTTGGGATTCCCTTGTATCCCAGTATTGTAACATGATCCCCAGTGGACTGTCCTGAGGAATACTGCTCCCCTTCTGGAACCCCCCCCTCTTGGTTCCCAGGCATATCAGGTTCTTGTGAATGTTTGTCATAATTCACAACCCCTTGGTCAGAGGTCTTACTCTTCCTCTGACCCATCTATGGCGGCAAAAGACTAAGAAATCTCATATATCTTAGTCTCCAATGCTCTCCCTCACTGGTTTAGTGGTTCAACTTTCTCACTCAATATTTACACATAAAATATTTACAATATTTTCTCTTTTGCCAACTACTTGTCTCCCTCCTAATTCTCTAATTTCCCTTCTCAATCTATTTTCTCCAATTTTTCTGGCCACTTTCTTCAAACCCTTTAATCACATACAATTTCCATCTGTTTATCTTTAAGAAGATAATTTAACTGAACTTAGTCACTTCCCTCAAAAATCATCTCTTGAAGTGTCAGCCAGCTCTCTTCTCCTTAAAGACTTTTTCTTTCACAGGCTGGGACCTTCCCTTCCAGTCCCTCCCGACGTCTTCACTTGTTCTTGCCTTTTTCTTTCTTTTTTTCCTGGCCAGCCTCCTCACGGAGAACACAAAACCTGGTACTGGGAGGCCCCCACTGGCTTCGGCTATCCAACCATCTCAAATATTCCTCCCTCACACACACAAGTACACAGTTGCCCCTGCTTTACCCAACCCCGTGGTACTTACACAGTCTGTTTTCCCACACTGTATTTGTGCACAAGATATTGGGCACTTTACCTTTTGCTGGCACTCCTCCAGGAGCCTTCTTTTAGAGTGCATCCTATTGCTAGCTTCTTTTGCTTATGCTTTATTTTAATTTGGAACTCCTTCTCCAAGAGAGCCTGGTCTAGTCTTGGGACCACCTTAACAACTGGTGGGGAGCTCTTTCCCAAAACTAGCTACTCTTCCTTTGGACTGAGTTCCCAGGTTTCATCACCAAATTGTGAATGATGTTCTATTTGTTCAATGAGCCAAACAACAAGATAAAATTTAGCAGCAATTTTTAAGAGAAGCAATTGTGTATAAAAGAATATAAGCAAAGTATATTAAATACATATAATTGAGTATATACAAAATTTGGTAGTGAATAATTTAGTATAATTGAGGTTCAAATAAAGCATAAGCAAAATCAACTGGGGTTACACTGACCAGGGGTAGGGTTGGGTTTAGCCCTTCCTCCCATATCAAAGCAATCAAGTTAAAAATCTCACTTACATACTGTATGTTAATACATATTAATACAGAACGTTCTGGAAAGCTCTTCCTCGTTTCTATATCCAAAATCGACATCACTATGTCATGTTGCACATGCTCCACTAGTAGTTAGGGGTCTCTCATCCTTTCCCAGGTCTTTATTTCCAGTGAAGTCTCTGTGTCATCCTCTTCTGTGTCTGCTGTTAAACCTTGCAGGTAGTGAAAGCACACTAAGCTTGGGGTTATGTAACTAAGCATATGTTCCCACATCCAAGTGCCCAGTGCCTGGAATCATCCCAATTTGGCCCATTCTAAGGTCAAAACTTTTTATTTCTAGATGCTGTTTTTAAACCTACATGCTTCTAATGGAGCATCTGTGGGGGTGCGGAGCCGCTTGTGGAGGAATAGTGAGGGGATCAGCCAGCCAATCAATGTGATTGATAAAGCATAATCCAACTTTATTGAGAGCATCAGACAGTTTTATAGCCCAACATAGCATAAATCACCATTATTCATATTAGTACAATCTTATTGGTTTTTACTATGTACGCCTTCTCTTATTATTGGTTATTGCAAGTGTGAGATAATCATGCCTACTGAATTTCTAGCCAAAAAGCATACGTGCTATCCCGCTGCTCCTACTTCCCTTATTCTTATACTTATTGCTATATAGTATCCACCCCAGGGTTATACCTCGCTTGCTACATGCTTCCCTGGAAGTTAAGGCCTTGATTGAACTATGGACATATGTATTACTTATCGACTAACTCTGCAAATTATGCTAGCTCTATTGCTTTTGCAAAAGTCTCTTAAAAGCAAACACTGCTGCTCAGCAAAATCTGCTTAAGAGCAAGGCCTAGCTACTTCTTAGCAGGAGCTGCTCTCCTGCAACAAGGCCTCAGCCGAGCCATATCCACAGTTGTGTCCATGGCTTTCTAACCAATTCTCAACAACTAAAAACAAAGGAGAGCTCTCTCTCACTGCCCATCCATGCTGCAGACAACACAGTCAGGAGAAGGAAAGCTAAAGCTCTTATCTATAGATTTTGAAAGCAACTGCCTCAGACATTCCACTGCTTCTCCTTTTCCATCCACTTCACTCTCAAATCTTAAAGGTGTAAAACTTCTTTCTGGGCTAAACAGATGCATGGGGATACAATTCAGCATCATAAAGTCACCCCAGGACAAGATGTAAGCTGAGTTAAATGGTTATAAGTGTTGTTCTTTTCCTAAGTTACGTTTAATATAAGTTATAAGCTAAGTTAAATACTGTTAAGTGTTATTCCTCTGTTAAATTTTTATAGGCATAGGTTAAAAGTTAGGTTAAATACTGTTAAGTGCTGTTCTTTTGCTCAATTGTGAAGATCAAAGTATAAGTTAAGGTTAAGTTAAGTCCTGTTAAGTTTCAGCTCTCTTATACTTGCACTCACTGTCCTTTTGTCACACCCACCTGAGCACACACACACACGGACAGTTCTTGGTTCATTTCTGGTTTGATTGACTGGATTTTGTTTGGTTTTGTTGTTGCTTTGTTTCCTTGGTGTGCCTGAAGTGTCCAGTCCAGGAGTAGGGTGACTCTTGCTGTAGCTTAACATTAAATCTGGTTTTTGCTGATCCCGTGCTGGGGATTTTTTTAAATGCTCTCAGCCCCTGGCTCATAAGAGGGTGAAGGAGCCCTGGCCCAGGCTCTGGCCCTGGGACACGGGGACGCTGCCGGGGGGTCCCTGTCCCCCTGTGCCACCCCCAGGGCCCCGGCCCCTGTCCCCGTGTCAGGCTCTGGGGTCGATCTCATGGAACATCCTCTGGGGGAGGCTGTGGCATGGGGGGCGGGGGGGACCTGGGGGGACAGGGGACCCCCCTGTGCACGAGCAGCGTTGGACTGTGAGGGGAGAACGGGGCAGAGTGACCTCCCCAGTGACCTCACACAGCCCTGGGATGTCACACAGCTCTGTGATGTCACACAACATCCTATGATGTCACATACACCCTATGATGTCACACAACACCCTATGATGTCACACAGCCCCTGTGATGTCACACAGCACCCTATGATGTCACACAGCACCCTATGATGTCACAGAGCCCCTGTGATGTCACACAGCCCTGTGATGACACACAACCCATGTGATGTCACACAGCCCCTGTGATGTCACACAGCCACATGTGATGTCACACAGCCCTGTGATGTCATACAGCACCCTGTGATGTGATACAGCACCCTGTGATGTCATATAGCCCCTGTGATGTCACACAGCCTCTGTGATCTGTGAAGTCACAGTCACTGCTGTAATGTCACACAGCCTGCCCTGGGATGTCATACAGCCATTCTGTGATGTCACATCCTGCTCCAGGATGTCACAGCCCCTCTCTGATGTCACATAGCCACCCTGTGATGGCAGAACACACTCTCTGATGCCACAGCCTTCTCTGGGACATCACACAGCTGCTCTGTAATGTCACAGCCTGCTGTCTGATATCACAGAGCCACCCTCTATGATGGCACAGTCTCCTCTGTGACCTCACTGCCCTCTCTACGGTGTCACACAACCGTCCAGTGCTGTCACAGCCCACTCAGCAATATCACAGCCTGTTCTGTGATGTCACAGCCCAATCTGTGACCTCACACTACCCACCCTGTGCTGTCACACAGCCCCTTTCTGACATCACAGCTGCTCTCTGGCTCCATGACACAGCCACAGAGGTGCTGCTGTGCCACAGCCCCCTCTGGGACATGACTCAGCCCCTGCCAGTGCTGAGCACTGTGAGCTCTGCCTGTGCCCTGCTCGTGTCCCTGCCATGCCCTGGCAGTGTCCCAGCCCTGCTGGGCTGTCACAGGAGCTGTTCCTGGGCAGAGCTGTCTCTCTGCAGTGCTGCCCTTGCCAGGAGCTGCCTCTGTGCTGGAGCCCAGCCCATCTCAGCAGCACAGGCACAGCAAAAGGACTTGAATCACCCTCTCAGGGCTTTGGTGCTGTTTACATCAGACTCAGTCCCTGAGAGAGTGTGCTCAAAAAACTTCTCAAGAGCTCCAAGTGAGATTGAAGCACTGAAGTTTCTCATATTTAACTAGATCCCAGTGAGGGACAGGACTGAGAAAGTGTCCCCAGGTCCCAGTTAGAGCAGAACACTGGAGGCACTGATGGCAAGTGGGGACAAAGCAGGGAAAGGTGTCTCTGGTGCTGAGCACAGCTGGATGTGTTTCAGGAATGCAAAGGGCCAAGGCCTGAGCCCCAGTCCCTGGCAAGGCAGATCCTGTCCCTCCCTCATTGCTCAGGGCTCTTCCCAGGGCACTGGGCTCTGGGGATGTGCAATGCCAAGGGCAGAACCATGGGGTGGCCCCTGCCAGGCTGCTGAGCAGGGACAGGGAGGCAATGAGGCCCCAGCACAGCAAGGCTCACTTGTCCCCTGCTGGCCTCAGGCCCAGGGCCAGCAGCCATGGCCCAAGTGCTGCAGCAATTGGCTCTGGCAGGGCCTTTCAGCTGCTGCCCATCCCTGTGCCCTCTGCAGCCCAGGCTGTCCTACGGTGTCCATGCCCTGCCCTCTGTCCCTGCAGGCTGTCGTCATCCCCCACCTGCCCTACCTTGCTGCCCCTTCCTTTGCTGTCAGCTCTGCATCCTGCCTGCCTCTGCCTGGCCACACAAAGCCTTGGCCTTGATACCAAGAAGTTGAATTAAACTTTTACTATGCCTGTGAACTTTTGACACTGTAACAAGGCATGCAGGGGCTGCTTTCCCAGCAGGGACAGTTGATGGACAGGATGAAGGTATCCAGCTCAAGGGTGCAGTGATAGAAGAAAACAAGGGGAACTTGGGGATTTGGGGCAGGTTTTATTGAAATGGGCAAATTGAAATACACATGTAGCAACTGCATATCAGCAAGACACTTGTAGAATAATGCGTCCACATAAGGTTAGGAGTTATCCCACATTGGACCTGAGGTCAGAGAAAATTGATGCCCTCTATAACACTAAAATACTTTTAAGGAATCTTGTTCTGATATTTTGGAGATTTGGTGACAGTGGGGCCTCATGGACCCAAGGAGTCATCTGTGATACTATGGAACCTTAAGATTCCATTGTGACCCAGCAGAACAGACAGGGAATGCCTGTGGGCAGGTGCTGGCACTGCTCAGTTGTGCTGTGGGAATAGGTATCTCTCTCAGGGTGTCCAAACAGTCTGTAAAGCTGTGAAGAAAATGAATTTTTTAGTTAAGCAGTCTCCTCTATTCTTTCAATTCACTTGACAAGGATTTAGGCAGATGTTACTAAATACTTTATTTCACTGCTAGAGGGGATGGTGTTTTCTTCCCCCACAAGCAACACTTTGTTACAGAGTAGTTTTCAGTCCCTCTGTCCTGGTCTTTTTGTCCTTCTTTTCTGGTAAAGTGTATCAACATGACATAACTTTTATCTGGTATGTAAATGGCTGGAGTGGAGTGTGCAATGATATTTCATTGCTGTGTGAGGATGATGTAGTGAAATGAGACACTGTAACCAAAACAGATGGTGCTAATCTTGAGTCTGTCTGCAAGATCTTACAGCATTTAATTAAAATGGTGGTGTAATTCCCATGAAACCTTTAACTACAGTTTAAATTATTGGACTATGAACTAAGGGCTTTCTTATGCAGATTTTCACTCATGTGAGTAGTCCTCAGTATGAGTCTCTGGTGGCTTCAGAGTAGCTACTTACTTGAATGAAGGTCTCAAGATGAGACACTAATAAAACTGGCAAACATATATATGGTATTTACATGTTTTATGTTCCAATTTGAAGCATAAATTGTAGATTAAAGATACTTAGCAACTACTCTCCTACGTAGAAGCAAACAAAATTCTAGATTAGAGGAATTGTTTAGACTGAGCCTAACTTCAGAGGCTGGCAAACAAAATGTTTTAAGGTACTCTGGGCAGCTTAACATCTTCCCTTGGTTGGAAGGACATTTGATGAAAGCTTTTATATTCCCTTTGTTTACCTGAAATGTGTTTGTAGAAGTGATGAGGTGTCTTGCATTGTTTTTTTTTTTTTTTTAAGACCATTGAAGAAAGTTATGTTTGAAGCACTTGGAAGACCTGAATTTGTCTGAGTGGCACCTTTTAGGCAGAAAACTAGGAAGTATTTTTATACTTGGTTTTTGTTTTGTTTCAAATTGGAGAAGTGAGAAAAATAAAATGACCTGAACGTTATCATGTTGAAAGTCTTTGAGAAAGCAGGGCTGGAGCTGAGGGCCTTTGTGATGGATGCCTAGTTCTTCTATTAATTACATGATCTTACCTCCCTTCCAATGTATCTTTTCTGTTTTGAAAGTAGCAGGGTAATGACTTTCTACACTCTGCAACCTCTGTCTTAGCTTTTCTTACTTTTCTGTACTATATGAAGCAGGAAAAAAATAACATATTTATATAGTTTTAGTCACTGTTTTTAATGTCACGATGGACAAAGTAGTTAAAAAATAGCTCTGCATTATACTTGGTGTGGCCAAATACAAGAATTTCTCAAACTTTTCATTCTTTCCCGCTTTGACCTTCTGCTGTGTCTATATTATTGTATAATCTCTCCAAGGGAACTTTGTATATTAAAATGGGTGGAATTACTCAAGTGATCTGGAGAAGTTAATTTAGAGTTGGCCTGTCCATTTCCCATAAAGCAGAGGCCAAAAATCATTTGGTGGAGTTGGGAAATAAAAGAGGAGGTGGAAGATGAGTTTGTTTGTGTTTCATCTGCAAGGACTGCAGAAGAGAAAAACAGTCACAGTGGCTACCCAGCACTAATGATATCTTCAGGGTTGCTGGGTGTATGCCAGCACCAAGTTGTGTACTGTGAAATGCTACTGGAGGATTGTGATTTTTAGTAGTCTAAATTCTACCAATCTGAGTGGAGCACGATGAGATCAGCAGAAGACCCTCCCAGCCTGCCTATTATTGTGATTTAAGCCTGAAGGGGGGAAAGAATGAGAGCTTAGGTTTTCTGTCTTCTATGAATTCACAGTCGTGGATGGTGTCCTGGAGCCCTGAGCTGTGGCAGGTCCATGTGGAGGTGTCTGTATTTAGGGCAGCAGGGTGTGAAAGAGAGTGCTAATTTGCTTTCTGTGTCTCTCTGCTTGTCGGTGTGTGCAGGGGGGATCAGAGGTTTGAACACTCTCTGCTCATCTCTTTTGAGGCTGTTTCACTCTGCAGGGTGTGATGATGGTCGCTGAAACCTGAGCCTGTGTCCCTTTCCAAGGGACTCTGTGTGATCATTCTAAGGCCATGCATCTCAATAAAGACATTGGCAATGCACTGCTTTCATTAATGGCTATTTCTTGGGGATGTTTTGGGTGGTTTTGGATGCCTGTGTGGAATTTGAACACACTCCTCTACCCTGACAGCTGCTTTTGAATACATCAGAAACAGATCTTTTTTTTTGTCTTGGGAATTATTCTGTAAGAAGTCGGATGTTAGTGAAGGGTTTGGGTATTACTGTTAGAGATCCAATTTCTCTGTTTCCTCACACGCTTGGCCCAGTGCATTTAGAACTGGTGTCTCACAAATATTCTGTGTCCAACTGCAGTTAGCTGAACTTGGGGAAAAAACTCCATTTCAAAACAGCCCCACTTATCTGAGCAGTTGAACCCTTCACAGCACAGTCTTCCATAACACATGTTCCTTTATAAACCAAAGCAAAAATCTCATTTAATGCATGATTTGCTAACGGTGTTGGATAATAAGAAGTATTTCTAAGTCCTATTTTTTTTTTTTTTTTGGTCAGGCATTTTAGTATTAAAAACATTGTAGCAACTGCCATAAGCCAAAACTGTGCATAGGGGAAGAGATGCGAGGGACACAGTAGATTACATCACCTGGCAAGAGTTCTGCTTTGATCTGCATTCATCTTTAGCCAGTTGTGAGTTAAACAGCATGTTCACAGTTTTGTCCTCAGTCTGGCAATTTCGGTTTCTGTCTCAGTGTTTCAGGCTGCTTTCAAACCAGCAGTTTTACTGATCAGAGCAGCTCTGCCCTCCCTGACCTGCTTTGCTGTCCTCAGACTTCCCGGTACAAGCATCTCTGTGGCTGCTTAATGAATCAGGTGTGGGGACTGATCTGAGTAGAGGAAAAAGTCGTTGAATCCAACCCTTGTGGGTTTGAGTCAGCCCAGCTCAGTGTGAATGTCTGAGCAGCAGCTGAGTGCTGCAGGGAGGGCACCCAGGCCAGGCCTGCTCTGGCACCAGTGCTGCTTGTGTTGGTTGGGGTGTACGTGCACAGCACTCTGGGTGCACTGAAAGTTGTGTTTATTCTGGCTGGAGCTGTCCCTGGCAGGGGAGATCCTACTCCACTCTCCCTCCCTCTCCTGGGGCTGCTCGGTGATGCCCTGGCTGCAGGATGAGTTGTCAGGGTGCTGAGCCTGGAAACATTTCTCTTTCTCTTGCATTCTCTTCTTTAAGTTGGTGAAGTGATCCCATTCACTGAGTGATTCCACAGCCAGATCCAGTATCAGGCTGGGACATGGAAATGCATGGCTGGGACTGAGGAGGAGGCTGTGTTGGGTCAGCCTGTGCTCACTGCCAATGAAGCACAAATGAAACCACATTTGGCTCTTCAGAACAGTTCCCAGAACCATAGCCCACTGCTTGTCTTGTCTGTGCAACCCCTGCTAGAGATGAAGGCCTCTTCAAACCAGGACTGTTGGTTTGTTTAAAGAAATTAGTGTACATAAATCCCCATGTGGGTGCAGATCTTCTCCCTATAGTGTGTTAAATACTTTACACAGAATGTCAGGAGAGGCATAGAATGTGTGTTTTGGGTGTAGTCTGCTCTTGTGTATCCCTTCTGGATTCAAATCTCTGTTTCAATTCAGTTTTAATTAACATGAGGACATAATCCAGAAGTTCTGAGGGATTACTATTGATGCTTACCTATTAAAAATTTAAACAGAAACAGACATCCCAATACATGTGCTGAACCACATCTCTGCAACTTGGACTGGGAAGCGATGTGTGAGAGCTCATTTAATGCTGCTGCTGAGTCCAAAGCCCCAGGACTTGTCTCTCCCTTTTCTCAGGAGTCTCTGTGTGGGTGGCCACTGGTGTGATCCAGGTTAGTAGTTTATCATTCCTCACAGTCCACAGAATTAGGCTCCAGGGGTTTGTTAGTGCAGAATTAAATTGGGTGCAGCTCTGCTGATTTCACTGTGCTTTCTTTGACTCTGTTTCATCTCTCCTCTGGGGGGATGTTGGAGTGATACCTCTGAGCTGGCAGGAAGCCACAGGAGCCTCTCTGCTCTTTGAAACAGCTGAGCTCTGGCTTTTGCTGTGTGGATCAAGAGAGTGCTGCTTTTGGTAAGGTCCTTTGTTCAGTTGGGATTTTGGTTTTGGTTTTCATCATCTTCCTGTTCCATGCTCTTTGTGACTTAGCATATGTTCTTAGCTGGTTAAGGCACAAACATTTAACTTCATTTTTTTGCAGGTTGCCTATGCTGGCACTAATTCTTGGTGTTTTGTGGTTCATAGTTGAATTCATTATTCTGTTTCAGAAACTTTGCCCGTTCCTTGTCCAAGCTATAGCTGAGGACACACATAGAACAGATGTAGATGTTTTGGAGGAGCACTTTCTCTTAGACTGTTTATTTAGAGTATGAGGAATTCCAGCACCCTGCTATGGAAAAAATAGCTTTACTCCTTCCATTTTGCCTCTTCCTCCTGCATTCCCCTGCCCTTGTTGTGCCAGGAAGGTGGCACATGGCTGTGTATCTCAGCCAGTCTGGACTATCTTTTCCCATTTCCTTTTCTATAGTTCCCAACCCTTTGGATGGCTGATCAGCATTTCTGTCTGAGTGCAAGAGCTCAATGCTGGCTGCAGGGAGCCTCCAGCTGGGGCAATCCAGGACTGGTGTCCTGCTGGCAGGATATGGGATAGCAGAGTCCCTTCTGCCCTGTGGAGCTAAAGATGCCTGTGCTTTAGGGGCCTGCACACAATAAACCCAATTTCCCCGCTGTTCACTGTTCCATAGGTTTTTCCTCTTCCCAGTGCTGCGCTGTGTGGCTGTGTGCCTGGTGAGGCTTCTTCAGAGGACAGTTGAGTGGATAATCAGTGTTTGGGGAAAGAGCCCTTGAGGCAGAGTCCCAGGAACTGCTGTGCCTGGCAGTATACAGAAACGGGGTGAAACTATTTCAAAGAATGCATTTACAAGATCCAATACTTGTGTTTTTTACTTCTGTAGTTGGTATGATGAGCATCACCTTCAGCTCCTCAGCAGTTCACCAGCTAGCTCTTGAACCAGGCAGGCTCCTTCTAGCTACTGTGGTGGACAGAAGTAAATTTTAGAGTTTAAACTTGT